>NC_048312.1:9373740-9662951 GCF_013100865.1 Trachemys scripta elegans
TGCATCAGAGGGCTACGAGGTTTGGCTAGTTCTTCCGCAGTTCCAGTCTCACCACACCGCCTGGCAACCTGAATGGACGGCCCTTAATCCCCCTCCTAAAAAGGAGAAAAATATCTGCCGAAACCCGGGATCGAACCAGGGACCTTTAGATCTTCAGTCTAACGCTCTCCCAACTGAGCTATTTCGGCAGGTAATGAAAACTGTGGCTGAGTTTGAACACCACCCTGCTGTCTAGAAGCACTTAATCATGTATAGCAGATTTGGGGGGGGGTTCCCCTCCTTTTTTGAATGGTCAGCCAACCACATCACCCCAATCTTGTTCTTGAAACCCTTTTTTAAATGCTCTTTCCTTTATACAATAAAAGAGCAAGTAAGATGCCAGCTGTGAAGGATATTGCCATTATTAATTCATTAATAATACTTATTAATTATTATTCATAATGAATTCAATACTAATTAGTTGCTTTAGCATGTTGATTTGTCACATTAACCGTGTTATGTTCTGTTGCACTGTGCAAATTTTGTTCTTTTGTTACGGGTTGTTTCATTGTGTTCCATCAAATGTTCCATGCTTCTTCTAATAATTCCCACTAATGAGACAGTTACACAAGGCGAATCAGATGACAAACAATACATTCACTGATGAAATATTATAGCATGCACTGGGCAAGTGATTGTATATTAAAATGGATGATGAGCCAATTTTATTACATACTCCTGCTTTGACATGTTCATACATTTGTTAAATAATGTTGTTACAGATTAAATGCTTGTTTTCTGCCCAAAGGAGTATTTTGTGTATGTGCAGAGGAGTAATTATTTAAAGTTATTAATTTAATAATAATAATTATAATTTTCTGATGGCTCCTGATGCTTGCAGTTTCCCGTGTCTCATGCATTCTAGGGTGAGCCTGGAATGTGAAAATCTGCTTTGATTCTGAGAGTCTGTCAGCCTCCACCCCAAACCCCGCTTTGCTGCCAGCATTTATAATGGGGTTAAATATATCAAAAAGTTTTTTTAATTTGATTCTGAGAATCAAAGCAGATTTTCACATTCCAGGCTCACCCTAGAATGCATGAGACATTGGAAACTGCAAGCATCAGGAGCCATCAGAAAATTATAATTATTAAATTAATAACTTTAAATAATTACTCCTTTAAACAATTCTGAGAATCACAGGCAACTCCCACTGACATCAACAGACCAGTCCTGCTCCCATTTAAGTCAGTGGCAAAACTCCCAGACTTTCTCCGATTTGAACCAGGTCAGGCCTAAACAGTGGTGCAGGTGCTCAGCCCAATCAGGGTCTTGCAATCCTCTTACACCAGTCAAATGTGTGTTTATTTAGCCACATACAAACAAATACTCTGTTGCTTTTCTTTTCTGAGCAAGGAACAGCCATGTTTATCCAGCGCTGGTAGTGAGAGACTAAATACACAACAATGAGGAAACGCGTTAGGATTGCCACAGCAATCTTGTGACCACTCTGCACATATGTATTATGGCCCAAATCCTAACCCCTTCACTGCATGTATCCTACTAACACAAGGTGTAGCTAATTGTTTGACAACATTCGGGTTCATGCTGAAAAATGTTCAAGAGACCAAATATCCAAATTTGTCTAAAGGCAAAGCAGTCCACTATGAAAAGGAGACATACAGACCCTCCTTCCTGGAAGCAATTCTTCTCTCGCAGCATGTTCCCCTTACACAGACGGTCTGTTTCAAAGATACGTGTTCCAGCTAGTTGAATTTATAGTATGATGTTATAAGTTACAAAACTCTTTACGCCCACCAGTTTGTAATAGTCCCTTAACTTATTGATTTGTTCTGGTTTTTTTCTTATCTCTGTTTTGGACACTATGTTCCAAACCAGTTGGGGGGAGAGGAACAGCCTGATCTCTGCTAGGAATCACCATTCATGTATCTTAGCTCAGGGGTTCTCAAACTGGGGGTCAGGAGGTTATTACATGGGGGGTCGTGAGCTGTCAGCCTCCACCCCAAACCCCGCTTTGCTGCCAGCATTTATAATGGGGTTAAATATATCAAAAAGTGTTTTTAATTGATAAGGGGGGTTGCACTCAGAGGCTTGCTATGTGAAAGGGGTCACCAGTACAATAGTTTGAGAATCACTGTCTTAGCTTAACCGGCTTCCTATTTTCAAATGCCAACGCTGACTTCAGCTTTGCAAAGCGTTGTGGGATATTTGACATGGGTAAACAGTACTGTGGGGAGAGGATAATACATTCAGTTAAAAGAACCTCCCAGCAATCTCTATAGCTATATCTATATTTATATATACGCACTATAGTGCGTTTATACACACACACAATACAGTGCGCACAGAACTAGTGTGGTGGTTTCCTTGTCCCAGGGGATTAAGCAGGGGTGGTCTGCTGCAGACAGTACATCCTTACAGTGCTCCAAAACTGTAAAATCTAAAAGTTCAATCAGTCAGAGAGCAGAGTGGCCATCCCCCTCTGACATTCTGGGGTGCAGTCCAGACAGTGAGGGGTGTGTCACCATTGCCCTGCAACCTGGGCTGCCTCACAACGCTTTGCTGCTGTAGCTCCCACCTGGGCCACTCACAAACAGCCAAACAGCATGCAGGTCACACCCTGATTGTCTTTATATAGCCACAGCCCTGGTCCAGTTAATCTGACCCTAGCAGCCTGTCCCACCAGCCCTGCTGTCTTGCAACAGCGGGTGATCCCAACACACTCCGAGTCTTGAATTTTCCCCAAAACACGTGTGCTCTGCACTTTCCATCCCTCTCCTGGGCAATCCAGATATATTTGGTCCATTGGTCCTCTAAGGGATCAACATACAACAGTTTGCCACCGTAAATGGAGTTACCCACAGAGTTCCCAGTTTTGATGAAAGAACAAAACAGGCTTATTTAACTACCAGGAGACAGGTTTTAAGTGAGTACAAATATACAGTCAGAAATGGTTATGTGAGAAATACAATTTTACAAGCTAGACTAGGTTCAAGATAAAATTCTTACCACCTGCTTCCAGCAACAGGGCTGACCAAATTTCAGGCCAGGATCTTGCCCAAAGTCCAATGGCTGCTTCTTTTGTCTTCTTTGGTGAAAAGGAAAGAGATGTCTAGGGAGAGAGAACTTGGGGTGGTTTTGCCCCTCACTTTTATAGTTTAGTCATGCTTTGAAATGCATTTTCCTGAGGGTTACCCAGAGAGAAAGTTCATTTCCACTGCAAGGTTGGAATCAAGGGATCTGGTGGTGAAAGAGATTGCATGCTGTTGTTTGCTAAGAGGCAGATCTGTTTGGTCCCAAACAGTTCCTTGCCAAAGAATGGCCACTTGATAGGTAATTGTCCATCAGCTTTGATGACACCTGGCTAGTGTTGTCAGCTGGTTCTTTGTCTTTCAGAAACAGGTTTACACACTGCTGGGACTTGTCTGGTAAACACAGGTCAGTGATCATTTCAGCTTATGTTCATAAGTCTACATATAATGTTGCAACACACATTTCATCATGACATTATTGACCAGCGAGTTATTAGTTTTCAAATGATACCTCACAAGGCATACTTTGTACAAAAATTATTACAATAGCATGTGGGGTGTGAATAGAGAGGTGCATTCCACCACCCCCCCGTAGTTTATTACTCCATTAACTTCAGAGCAGTTTCCATTTCTCTCATCTAGGTTACATGGATATATATGTAGGTTATCCATACATCAAACCTTTTTACAGCACAATAATGTTTTGAATGGATTGCATCTTTGTCACTGCAGTAACGTCTCCTGCAATAAATGACCCCACACCGCAGGCGACCAATTTGGGGTGGAGGACATCATTTTTGGAGGTATACCACTGAAGCAAAAAGAAGAACAGGAGTACTTGTGGCACCTTAGAGACTAACAAATTTATTAGAGCAGAAGCTTTCGTGGACTACAGTCCACTTCTTCGGATGCATATAGAATGGAACATATATTGAGGAGATATATATACACACATACAGAGAGCATAAACAGGTGGGAGTTGTCTTATCAACTCTGAGAGGCCAATTAATTAAGAGAAAAAAAACTTTTGAAGTGATAATCAAGCTAGCCCAGTACAGACAGTTTGATAAGAAGTGTGAGAATACTTACAAGAGGAGATAGATTCAATGTTTGTAATGGCTCAGCCATTCCCAGTCCTTATTCAAACCGGAGTTGATTGTGTCTAGTTTGCATATCAATTCTAGCTCAGCAGTCTCTCGTTGGAGTCTGTTTTTGAAGTTTTTCTGTTGTAATATAGCCACCCGCAGGTCTGTCACTGAATGACCAGACAGGTTAAAGTGTTCTCCCACTGGTTTTTGAGTATTTTGATTCCTGATGTCAGATTTGTGTCCATTAATTCTTTTGCGTAGAGACTGTCCGGTTTGGCCAATGTACATGGCAGAGGGGCATTGCTGGCACATGATGGCATATATCACATTGGTAGATGTGCAGGTGAACGAGCCCCTAATGAACTGAAGCAAAATAATTTACAAGCAACAGTTGAACAAGCTGCTTGGCCAAAGATGTTTCTGTGCTAAGACTGGCTTGTATCAATGATGACACGTTTCATGAAGGGTTTGGGTTTTTCCTCCCCATCCTCAAAGCCCAAATTCCCCTTGAATAGAAGAGGAAGGAAATAAAAACACTGTGGCCTCCCCGTCGGGGAATCGAACCCCGGTCTCCCGCGTGACAGGCGGGGATACTTACCACTATACTAACGAGGATGTACCTGGTGAAAGTGTCACCACAAGCTGTGTTATACCGCACACGCGCGCTGCAATGCAACCAGCATTCCCTTTTGCGGTATGTGCGGGGCTTTTACTGCACAGATTCCTGGGCCAGCAGCTGGGCTTTACCCTGCACCCACGCTGCCTTCTGTTGCACGTCTATTACACGCACAAACAGCCCCTCCCCCCCCTTGGGTGCATGGCCTGGACACCCCCCAGCCACAGACGCGACAGGCTGCACAATTCGCAGCGCGGATAAAGCGCCTGGCGCGCGCCAGAGCCACGGGGCTGTCCAGGTAACGCCGCCTGCAGAGGGAGTCGCGCGCGGTGCGTGGTGCGCTGCCTGCATGACCCTGTGCAGCCGGAGGGGGGGGGGCGCCGGTAGTGGTGCACGTGGCCTGGGGGGCAGGTAGCGCAGCGCCTGGGGCGAGAGGGCTGCAGGCTGGGGCTAGCAGCGGAGGGCGCCGGCTCCGTGCGGCACAGAAAGCCGGGCTGGGCGGATGCTGTCTGGGAAGGCTCGCAGTGGAGGGAGCGGAGGTGGGGCCCCGGGGGGGGGGGAAGGTGTTGAATAGAAACCAGGCGTGGAGAGGGAAGAACCTTTTTAGCCTTGTGCATCGAGGTAACGTGTCTTTGCGGGGCTGTTGCCACGGCGGGGATGTAGCTCAGTGGTAGAGCGCATGCTTTGCATGTATGAGGCCCCGGGTTCAATCCCCGGCATCTCCACTTTTGGGGCTGGGCTCGCCCGGGAAGGCGGCCGCAGAATTTTGCCAATTTCCGCCAACTCGCGCTGTCGGGGTTGGCTGCGTGTCACGAGAAAGCGGCCAAACCTCGCGGAGTAACCGCGCGCGGCAGGCAGCCCCCGCGCAATGCACGCGGGGAGCTGATGCAACCGCATTGCAACAAGTGCTGACTCCTGCCGCAGGCCCCCAGGGCCCTTAAAAAACCCCCTCACCCCACTGGGGTAGTGCTGCTTAGGTACCACCTGCAGTCACATTTACATCAATGGCCTGTAGTGGCATTGCAAACGATACACTCGGATATGATTCAAACTAGGGCCCAAGTGTAGGGTACGTTATTTCTACCACCCATGCCCATGGCTGCCCTCGCCCCCTAACTCGCTTTAAAGCCAATTGATGCGGCCTGAGCAACGGATTTAGCAATAAGGAGCATCGCAACAGTAGGTGAAGGGAAAGGGAAGCGTAGCTAGTGGTTTAACCTAGAGCATGCAAAACTCTTCCTTCCTGCCAACGGACTCATTCTGAATGTGTGCACGGTGCGAGAGTTTTTCTTTGCCACCTCCCAGGGAAGCGTGCCTCCTGCTTCCTTTCAATTCACAATGCTAGGGAGAGGGTCCAGCCGAGGTGCATTCTGTCTGGCTCAGTGCAGAATACAGAAGGTGATGGATCAGCCAGACCACGGTGGCAGAATTGAGGGTACAGAAAAGTGGATGGATAAGGTTTATCACATTGAGTCTGACTGTAGCAATTTCATTTAAGCCTAGACTCTGTGCAGAAAGAATAGCAAATAGGGCAGGCGACAAGCTTGGCTTCGCAGAGAAATCTTTGGGGAGCTTAAACACAGAAAGGAAGCTTATAAGAAGTGGAAACTTGGAGAGATGACGAGGGAGGAGTATAAACATATTGCTCATGTATGCAGAGGTGTAATGAGGAAGGCCAAAGCACAATTGGAGTTGCAGCTAGTAAGGGATGTGAAGGGGAACAAGAAGGGTTTCTACAGGTATGTTAGCAACAAGAAGGTGGGCAGGGAAAGTGTGGGATCCTTACTGAATAGGGAGGCAACCGAGTGTCAGATGATATGGAAAAAGCTACAGTACTCAATGCTTTTTTTTGCCTCGGTTGTCACAGACAAGGTCAGCTCCCAGACTGTTGCACTGGGCAGCACAGCACGGGGAGGTGAGCAGCCCTCCGTGGTGAAAGAACAGGTTAAGGACTATTTAGAAAAGCTGGACATGCACAAGGCCATGGGGCCAGATGCAATACATCCAAGGATGCTGAGGAAGTTGGCTGATGTGATTGCAGAGCCATTGGCCATTATCTTTGAAAACTCGTGGCAATCGGGGGAGGTCCCAGACTATTGGGCACTATATTTGCCTTTTTCCATCTTTAAAAAAGGAAGAAGGAGAATCCGGGGAACTACAGACTGGTGAGTCTCACCTCACGCCCTGGAAAAGTCATGGAGCAGGTCCTCAAGGAATCCATTTTGAAGCACTTGGAGAAGAGGAAGGTGATCAGGAACAGTCAACATGGATTCACCAAGGGCAAGTCATGCCTGACCAACCTGACTGCCTTCTACAATGAAATAACTGGCTCTGTGGATATGGAGAAAGCGGTGGATGTGATATATCTTGACTTTTGATACGGTCTCCCACAGTATTCTTGCCAGCAAGTTAAAAAAGTATGGATTGGATGAATGGACTATAAGGTGGATAGAAACCTGGTTAGATCATCGGGCTCAACGGTAGTGATCAATGGCTTGATGGCTAGTTGGCACCTGGTATCAAGCAGAGTAGCCAAGGGGTTGGGGTTTTGTTCAGCATCTTCATTAATGATCTGGATGATGGGATGGATTACATCCTCTGCAAGTTTGCGGATGAGAGGTAGAAACGCTGGAGGGTAGGGATAGGGCCCAGAGTGACCTAGACAAATTGGAGGATTGGGCCAAAAGAAATCTGATGAGCTTCAACAAGGACAAGTGCAGAGTCCTGCACTTAGGATGGAAGAATCCCATGTACTGCTACATGCTGGGGCCCAGTTGGCTAAGTGGCAGTTCTGCAGAAAAGGACCTGGGGATTACAGTGGACGAGAAGCTGGATAGGAGTCATCAGTGTGCCCTTGTTGTCAAAAAGGCTAATGGCATATTGGGCTGCATTAGTAGGAACATTGCAAGCAGATTGAGGGAAGTGATTATTCCCCTCTATTTGGCACTGGTGAGGCCACATATGGAGTATTGCATCTAGTTTTGGGCACTCCACTACAGAAAGGATGTGGACAAATTGGAGAGAGTCCAGTGGAGGGCAACAAAAATGATTAAGGGGTTAGGGCACATGACTTACGCAGAGAGGCTGAGGGAACTGGGCTTATTTAGTCTGCAAAAGAGAAAAGTGAGGGGGATTTGATAACAGCCTTCAACTACCTGAAGGGGGGTTCCAAAGAGGATGGAGCTCGGCTGTTCTCAGTGGTGGCAGATGACAGAACAAGGAGCAATGTTCTCAAGTTGCAGTGGGGGAGGTCTAGATTGGATATTAGAAAACACTATTTCACTAGGAGGGTGGTGAAGCACTGGAAAGGGTTACCTAGGGAGGTGATGGAACTCCATCCTTAGAGATTTTTAAGGCCCGGCTTGACAAAACCATGGCTGGGATGATTTAGTTGGGGTTGGTCCTGCTTTGAGCAGGGAGTTGGACTAGATGACCTCCTGAGGTCTCTTCCAACCCTAATCTTCTATGATTCTGCACAGCACATCAAGGTGTTTACCAGATAATTGCCTTTCAGTAGTTCCATATCTTGTTTGCTCAAATTACAAGAGAGGTTTCTCCTCCTCCTCCAGTTGCCAAGTTATCCCAGAATCTGAAAAGCAGGGTTGTGCTCAAGCCAGCCCAGAATGAACACTAATCCAGTTTAGGCTCTGCTACTGTGGTCCTGTTCCGGTAAGAACAGTTTGCAGTTCCAGAGCTGCAGGCCCTACAGTGCTAAGAATAAAAACTGTAACTGACTGAAGCAGATAGGACTGTGAATATACAACCAGGGAATAAAGCTGTTGAGGAGGTGCCATTATTACATAATCTTCTAGGCTCAATTGCACTTTGAAGTTGTGAACTGCTTTCAATTAAATTCTATAAGTGAAGAAGTTTAGCCATTGACATTGGCTTTTGTTGTCATCGGTGTCTCACGTCGTAGTCAACATATGAGAGCCAGCTTCTTGTAGTGCATCTTGAGCAAATGTAAACTGATGAGGGATCCACAGATGTGCCCACGTCAGGCAGACGTGACCGCATGCTTTTGTCACAGCCTGCTTTCTTTGCTCAGGCTTCTCTTTGGCCTTGTTCTGTTCTGCAGCGTTCAATGGTTTTAAACACAGACCAATAGATCAGCTGTCATCCTGATCTATAGCAGCAGCAGCTTCCCACCCCTCCCCAAGTATTTGGGTTGACTTGGCCACCTTTTAGGTGAGCTCTGAGTGTGCCCTTACCTAGTTTTCATTGACCTCCCCACATACGTGTTCCCATTTTCAACTGTCCACATAATATGTCTTGGGGGGGGGAATAGTGTATCATCCATATGTACCAAGCGATCAGCCCAGCAAAATTGATAAAAGTAACAAAATGCTTAACCATTGAGAATATTCATTGAAATCATTTAAAAAAAAAAAATCAAAATTCTGCCACACCTATTTGTGGTTCAAAGTTTATGTAAAAAATACTTAAGAAAATCCGAAGTTCGATATCTTATCAAGTTTAATTTCCTTAGGGACCATTTGATTGGACTTTGGCAGGATTAAGGAAGGGACTCATTAGAATTAGCCATGATTTGTATCCTGCTTTGCTAGTATGCATCATAAGGACTAGGGATGAAAAATGTTAACCGGTAAGCGTTAGTCTTACTGGTTAACCTGCCTTAACCGTTAACACGCACAGCGGCCGGCCTGCCAACCCTGTGACGGCTGGAACAGGCCCAGCCCCAGCAGCTTAAATTGGCGAACTGTTTAAACAAAATATCTTTAGCGGTTTAAACAGTTAACTTTTAACCATTTAACTAACAAGGACATGTCTAGCACTCTGCAAACCTGCTACAAACAGGAAAAATTAGCCAGCAGATATAAAAGAAATAGACAACAGTTTTAATTCACAAAATCCCCTTCCAAAATATAAACAATTTTTACATTTTTTTACAATGTATAAACAGTTTCAAATAGCGATTTATGGCCCTATTTCAGTAACTTCAGGTCTCTAGTAAGGATAAACCCCCCTATTTTATACACAATAGCTCACCACATTTCTAGAAAGAGACACTGAACAGTCAGACCCCAAACAAAGCTGCATCAGCTTTTTCCACATTTAAATACATCTCCAGTTTAGTTTGGGATGCTGACTTGCCTATGCAAGGAAATCATGATACCTTTTTATGACACTTTAGTCAGGCTCACTTTTTATATTAAAGATTATTTCTGTAAAATAACCTAAGGCATCTCTCACATAGTCTATTCCCCCCTTGCCCTCTTACTTTTCAAAAGGAGTTTTCCACTGTACAAACTGACGATACAAATAATCATACAGCATTTGCCGACCAAATGAAATATGACCAGCACCAATTGGGTTTTTGGGTGTGTTGTCTAGCAGGACAGTAGTCTTGGAATTCTTTCCCCACTGGGGCTAGACACAGGCAGGCTGATTGCAGAGGGAAGTTGCAGGGGAAAAAAAAAAACAAAAACCAAAAACAGTTGGAGAAAGTGATGAGACAGGAAAGGAATTTAAAAAAGGAAAAGAAAAAGTGGCTTGAAGGTGGGAGGTTTATGGCTATCCTGGTTCTATGGTGAATTCAAATGACAAAAGGAATACTGGAACATGAAGGGGCTATATACTCATGTGTGTCTTGAACTTCAGGTGTGCATATGAGGCGTTCATTCTGGATGACCAGGAACCCTAAAGAGATTTTTTTTTTTTTTTTTTTTTAAGCTACAGCATACCACGGTCACATACAAACCCCTTTACTTGCTCAAGTCAAGTACTCTACATATCTGCTGTAGTCCAATTGACTAATATAGTCTAAAAAGAAGCTTTTAAGAAAAATCAATTAAATACAATGGATAAAATTACCCAAGAGATAATAAATATTACAAAACACCCTAGCAAAAACAGCTGGTAAGCTGTCCTCCATTAGTAAATCAGTCTCTCCAAATATGGACTTTCCTTTTGCTTCTGAGTCTTCCTAGAAAAATGGAGTTCTGGAGATGTTTGTGAGATAGGGATTATCTGTAGAAGGGAAATCTTGACAATTCACAATGTCACAGGTGGCCAGCGTTTGGCTACATCATCGTGCATAACTTCGGGGATCCACTGGCAATATGCAGACAGCAAGTCTGAAACAGAAAGATATGAATCATCAGTCCACAAGTCAAAAATAGCTAACAGCAGAAGAGGGTCTACTAGAAGACAGGGCTCTAACAACTGGGGCAGTTTGATCACGCTTTCAAGAGAGTCTGTAAAAGAATTAGACTCTGCTTACAGTCAGTGGGAAAAAATATATAGTAATGGAAGGCTGGATTCTTTCCATTTCTCTGTTGCACTGTGTCTTCCCAGGAAAGACTAAAGAAGAAACTCCTTTGCACACATTCATCCTAGAAGAAATCTCTGTGTTCAGGGCCACAAACTTGAGAGAGAACTTTTCTCCCTGAGAAAGGTACAGGTGAAGTGTTGGGGCATCTCTGCTTTTTTGTGACTAAGACAAATCATCATTAAATCCAAATTAAGGCCCTGATCCAACAGAGTACTTATACATGTGTGTAGTACCATTAACTTGGATGGGACTATTCCCAGGATTAAAGACAAGGGCTGGGGTTTAAGAGTGAACAGGAGTACATAGAGAGGTACAGGACTGGAAACCAGGAACTACTCAAAGCTCTCTCTGTGACCTTATACAGGCCACTAACCTTTGCCTCAGCTTCCCCACCTGTAAAAATGGGTGAAATACTTGTCTGACGGTTAACACTTTTAAAGTGTTTTAATGATCTAAAAGTATGAACAAGAATACAAGAGTTATTGTTCAAGTTAATACTGGGAATCCGATTAGGAAAGGATTTTTTACTCCTTGCAGCATCTGGTATAAAGGTCAGATTATTTGGTATGCTTAATATTGTGAAAAATAAATTTAATTGGCACAGGAGTCTTCCTATAACATGGCCATTTTGTGACAGAGCTGCTACAAATCCTATTTACAAATCCAGACAAATGTATTACAAAAAAAAACAAACAAAAAAAACAACAAAAAAACCCTTTTCAAATATTCATTTCCAGAGAATGACAGTTTATGAACTCCCATAACTCTTCCAGTCCTACTGGAAGACCAAAATCACAACACAAACTACCCTAATGAGAAAGACACTGAAAATGATTGCTGTTTTCTCTGGTAGGGTATTGTCTGTTCCTTCAGTTAAAGTTCGAAAGACCAGCTCTGCTTGAAATCAGGTAAGAACCCTATGCTGGAATGGTTAATCGCCACCACCCAGCAAACTAAACACTTACACTTGGGATTTTTTTTCCATACAGCCAGCAAAGCATCACGACTATCAGCACTTTCTGAAACAAGAGCCTTCAGCAAGATTTCTGTCCGGGGCTGAAGCCTGAGTGAATTCCA
The DNA here is from genome assembly GCF_013100865.1 of Trachemys scripta elegans. Lineage (NCBI taxonomy): Eukaryota > Metazoa > Chordata > Testudines > Emydidae > Trachemys > Trachemys scripta. Next base: position 9,385,847 of record NC_048312.1, read on the forward strand.
AAATGAAAGGGGATCAAATATAGATGTGATATATAGATACGTTAATTTACTTAACTATATTATGGCTGCATCTCTACTTTAGTGCTTGCAGTCTAGTGTTCTGCGTTTGTTTTATAACAATACTGATTAGAGGTTAGATGTAGACATAAAACATGTAACCCATGATTAAAGGGACAGTCCCAACTTGAAATCTACCACTGTTGTATGCAGGGTTGCTGTAGCCATGTTGGTCCTAGGATATTAGAGAGACAAGGTGGGTGAGGCAATATCTTTTATTGGACAAACTGTTGGTGAAAGGGACACAAACTTTCGAGCTACACAGAGCTCTTCTTTGGGTCCGGAACAGGTACTCAGAGTGTCACAGCTAAATACAAGATTGAACAGGGAGTTTAACTTAAGTAGTTAGCACATATTCAAGGTGAAGTAGGCTGTTAACACCCCTGTAGTCATAGGATAAAAAGGGGGTGAGTGGGTTCCAGATTGTTGGAATGAGTCATAAATCCACTGTTTTTATTAAGACTATGATTTTTAGTATCTAGCAAAGTTATGAATCTTTTGAAAATATGCAGGTTTCCTTTGAGAATGAGGTCTGATAGGGAAGATATAGAGTGATTGCTCTGTGAAAAGTGTTCGCCCACAGGTAATAGGGTGTTTCTGTCTTATCTTTTTCCTGTGTGAGCTCATTTGAGAGTGTTGTGATAGTAGTTATGGGGGGCATTTAGTGCACTGGAGGAGATACACCACATGTTGTGATAGGCATGTGTAGGTGGATGGATCTTGAAAGGTGTGTTATGTGTGAGGGTGTTGATCATTGATAGGGCTCTATCAATGAACTTCACGGTCCATTTTGGTCAATTTCACAGTCATAGGATTTTAAAAATAATAAATTTCATGATTTCAGCTATTTAAATCTGAAATTTCACGGTGTTGTAATTATAGGGGTCCTGATCCAAAAGGAGCTGTGGGTGGGGTTGCAAAGTTATTGCAGGGCGAGTTGCTTTTACTTCAGCGGTGCTGCCTTCAGAGCTGGGCAGCTGTAGAGCTGTGTTGCTGGCTCGGAGCCCAGCTCTGAAGGCAGAGCCGCCGCCAGCAGCAGCGCAGAAGTAAGGATGGCCTGGTATGGTATTGCCACCCTTACTTCTGCACTGCTGCTGGCAGAGCTGGGCCCTCAGTCAGCAGCCGCCGCTCTCTGGCTGCCCACCTCTGAAGGCAGCGCAGAAGTAAGGGTGGCAATACTGTGACTCCCCGCCCACACACACACAAAATAACCTTGCAACTTCCTTTTGGTTCAGGACCCCCAATTTGAGAAATGCTGGTTTCCCCCGTGAAATATGTATAGTATAGGGTAAAAGCACACAAAAGACCAGATTTCACGGTCCGTGACACGTTTTTCACGGAAATTAATTTGGTAGGGCCCTAATTACTGTACTGCTACAATGTCATGCCACAGAGGGCAAAACCTCTTTGGAACGTCTATTTTGTTAGACGTCTCAAAACGGTGTAGCTGGCTAAACTGTGAAGAAAATTAAATACAGACTCCCAGGGACTGATCCTGCAAATAGTTACACACAAGTAATTTTACTGGCACCAATAATCACACTGAAGCCAGAGTATCTACTCATATGTATAAGTCTTTACAGGATCCTTACAGTTCACCAGTTTCGCTTGATAAAGGCCACTGGCCTTAGGTTTGCTAAGACAATTTTCCTTCTCTCTCCGCTTAACAATTGAGGTAAATATCTTTGTACTCTTCCCAGTTTGGAAGTACCTCTCTTTTAAGAAGGCTCAAGGGACTAACACCACTGCTGGGTGGCATGACACCTGTTTAGTCGATTGTTTTAACAACTTACTTGGACCATGTCTTCAGCATTGTGAGCGGACTGGACAGCAAACAACGCTTATAAGAGCCCAGCTGTTTAACAATCTAAAATAAATATTAGCATTCGTTAGACACTTGCCATAAAGTAAGAGGATGCTCTAAAATGTAAGGGGAAACCATGCAAGTTGTAATACACTTACTTTTCCTTCCAGTAAAAATTTGGCAAAGTATTTGTAGCGATCGATACCCTCTGGGTAATCTACCTCCACTGCTGGAAGTTGCCAGCCTACTCGATCTGGAAAGACAGGTCATATTAGGTCTTCTATTTAATTCTCAACGTGGATTTTTCCATCAGTGTAAGATTGCAGAGCACAAAGAGACTTTGCAGGCATTTAGAGAAATGCACAGCTAGTAACAATGACATTAGAAGTCCTCCAGTATAGGACAGGATGTGACACACATCACAGCAATACCAGTGCCTAGAGGTTAGTATGCTAGCAGCTCTATGCTAACTCTGGAGAACCCAGTGGAGATACATAAGCCATCTCAAGGCATGTATAACATTCATGATTAGCAGGGTTCAGTCCTTTTGGACATAAAGAATTTTTATTCCATGGCCTTACAGCCAGTAGGGCAACACAGAGCAGTTTTTTGGGGAATGTAATATGCATCAGAGCTACATTCCAACATGCAATGCTTCAAGAAACTTACAGAAAACACTTGGTCTGTGGCATCTTATTCTGCCTGTTTCAGGGCAATAAAATGGAGGAGGATTTTCCAAAGGTTTTCCAAAGTGACAGTACGGAGGTAGCAGGACTGGGATCCATTCAGATTCAACGGCCGAAACACCTTCAGAATAGAAACACATACTACAAAATGAAGCATCTTTGCCTTCAGAACAATCTGTTCAGTACTGTTTACGCAGGGGTAATGTTCAGTGAAACTCGCACTCACTGGAGGTGAGCTCCTCAGACGGGTTGCCTCAGGGTCCATTTGAAAGTATCCCCATGGATTCCAGCACAGTTTTGTTTGACCTAGAGTCAAAGGAGAGCGGAGAGGGACTCTAAGCCCTCGTTTCAGAGCCCAAGCCTCATTCTTCTGCCCTGCACCATTTTGTTGGGTGGGAGGGGAGGCACAATCTGACTTGATCAAGCCCATTTCTCTTTGGCTGCTCTCTGGAAAGCAGCTGCCAGCCATGGGGCTCTCGTTCCTCTTTTGACCACCTGGCTCCTTTGAAAGTCTTTCTCCCTGCTTAGGACAGTCAATTGGGGGTGGGAGGAGAACCACCCAAGCGGTCGGAGAGAATGCAACGTACATCTGGATGTCGTTTTCCTAAGCCAATCCAACTCTGCACCTAGGAAGGGAAAGACCACAAGGAGCCAGAGGGGGGTGGTCTAGGATATTGTGAAACAAGGAGGAAATCAGCAGCAACTTCCATGGCTGCCTTGGGGAGGCCCAGAGCCACCAAGGGCTGGCCGCTCTGGAGGCTGTTTCCAGCTGGACAGGGCTCCTCGGTCCTGGAGATACGTCAATGAGAAGTTAGACGCTGCCATCTCCTGATTCCCACACTCCTGGCCAGCACCAAAGGGCAGGTGGGACTTGTGCTGTGAGCCAGTGAAACACTCTTCTGATTCCATAGTGAACTGCTGGACGGATCTGAAGAGGGAGGAGCTGAGCAATCTTACCTTTCATGTACATTTGAGTAGTTTCAACAATTTCTTGATACACCACGAACTCCGGGAGTTGTTTGAAGAGGACAGAATTCGGGTGGATAAAGACAGGGTCATCCAGCAGAGGAGTCTTAAAGAAAGCACAAAGGGCTTGACATGAACGGTAGCATGGAAGGAGACTGGGATGATTAGCAATCCAGTTCCTTGAGAGCACCTAGTTTCAATCCTTCACCAATGTTCTCTAAGCGATGGAGATTTTTGGTTCCACCCTGGTTTTCTGCATCACCTTCCTTCTAGGGACCTCACAGCGCTTCGCAAGTCGCCATTCATTCTGCTTCCCAAAATTTTGACGAGACACCATAGAAAGTAATCACCCCAGGCTAGGAGTGGGGTATCTGCAGCATGGAAGAGTTAACTTCCTATAGTGACACTGGAGCAGGGCTGGGAACAGAGCCCCAATCCTGCGTTTGGGCCACTGGACCATGCTCCACATAGAACTCTTATTTCTAGATCACAGAGTTACAGGAGAAGGGTGATGGTCAAACTGAGCCATGCCACTCATCTTTACCTTGTAGGCATTTTTCCATTTCTCATCCAGAAGTTCCTCCGCCTGGATCCTTCGGGCAATATGATCCCCTAGCCCCGCCAACACTATCTGTCTCAAATAGGTCACCTGGGTCTCTGTGGGAGGCTTCATTTTTGGATCAACGAAGAGGCCAGCATCGGGGCAGACTGAATTCACTGAGGAAGAGCAAGAGTGTTAAGATTCTCACAAAGTTAGAAAGAAAAGAGGATCCCAGTTAATTTACCACTACCGGAAGATAGGTAACCACTGGCTTCCTCTCTAAAGCCATGGATATTTGCCACGGAGACTTAGCCTCTAGTTAAATTGGGTTTACGAAAAATACCACTGTGATGAGTCACAGAGCATGGGCTACGCTGCTGGCATCATAAAAGGCTGCACTGTGCTTGAGCAGAGAAAGCCCAAGCCTGCAACTGAGTTATCTGCTGCTAAATTTTTACCTGCTGTCGTCAGCTGCCCCCGTAAGCGCCTGATTTCCACCATAGCTTTGTATCGCAGCCCATTTGCTTCACAGAATTTAGGAGTACACCCTGCATACTCACAGGCCCCCACAGCTCCTGGAAGAGAATCTTTATTCAGCAGGGAAAGAACAAAGAGCTTTAACAAAAAAGCCAATTGGCTTCCCAAAGGTGAAACTGATTAGGCGGCAGAACATTTTCCCCCAGCGGGATAGTGAATCCCATATTTGTATCTATTCAGGTTTTCTCATTGGCTGGAACCAGCCTGGAGGATGCACCGATGAACATAAGACAGAACACCATCCTCCAGTGGCAAGAGATGGACTCAGGACTCAACTTCTGTGAACAGCAAGTAGCCCTCCTTATACAGCATTTCCCTTTGCTATGGCACTATGAATCCTTTAGCTTTGTATATCCGATTACGTTGATTGAAATTAAACACCTCCCCGCAAGAAACAGTATGTTCAAGTCACTGGCAATAGATACCTAACATCACCATGAGGTCTCCTAATTTTTGAAAAGGCCCTTGTCCAGCCCAGATCCTTCGCATCTGTATAACTCTTGCTTTCTTCCCCTTGAGCTTCTCCGTCTCTTCTTCACTTACAGCTGGTCTAAACCAAAAGCACAATCAATACACTCTAAAGCTTTCTAGCAAGCACCATTGGCCATGTCAAAACAGCTCTGTATTTTCCCTTCCAGTATCACTAAACACCAGACAGACTGATATAAAATTGGTAGTAAAAAGCTTGTCTAAAACTGGAAGATAAAAAGAAAACCCAGGGAATCAGTCGGTTCATTATCTCAGGCTGATCCAAAAGAGATAAAACTGGGTGACTAGGAGAAGAAAGTGCTGCCCCAACACTCCAGTGGTTGTTCTACCACATGAGAGAATGGACCGTGAATTCCAAGCCTGGTACGCCATCCCCAGGAGTATTAAGAGGCTACAACAAAGGATATGGGACATTGCTGCTGGTGGAGCCGGTACTGCAGCCTATCAGAGAGGTGTATGTCTGAACAGGGTGTTGAGGAAGTCATGGGACTAGAGACTCAGACTCACCACCATGCCCCTGCCTACATATGGACCCAATTCCCCATCCAGCAAGTGAGACTGAACGGGAAAACACCTCCGAGTGAGAGGTTTTAAAAAGCTAAACAGTTAGTGCTGGGGATCAGACAGACAGCACGCTGGTCATGTTTAACAGAATATCCTGCCTCTACTCTGATCTCCCCTATAGCTTTCCAACTTCAGGCTACTGGCAGAATGACCACTGATGTCAGCTATACATGGGTTGCATTGTAGTCTGTTATCTGTAACTCTTCCGCAGTGCAATCACAAGACAAATGTTAGAAATGGGGAGAAAAGGGCTCTAGGTATCTACAAGGCTATAGTTTTAATTAATGCCACCAAGCACAGAATACGGAGGTCAGTCAATGATACTTCACTGCCACCTTCATGCTTAGCTCTACAGGCACTAGTTTCATGGGGTAACCATTAGAGATGCTGTATATAAGGGGATAAAACGAATATTTCCCTGTCCAGCTTGTCTCTCCAGCTTTGGCTGGTATTCCAGAAAGCAATACCTAGGCATACTTTAAATGGTATTTGGTGCTAAGGGAACCTATTTTTACTCCAGCTTAAGCCACTCACCTCTCAAACTCCTCAAAGAGCTCTCGAACGGTCATTGCCGACACTATGGTAATGGCATACGGCAGGCAGTCGTGCTGTTTACTTAAAGCAAGCATCTTAGCGTAGCGTGGGGCCACAGGAAAGGACGCCATGGTCACGCCCAAGGGACTAATTGGACAGCTCAGTTTTGCTATCTGCAGATCTTTCAGCCTGGAAGAGGCGGAAACCGAGTCATGTGATAACAGCATTTTCCCCCTTTCACACAAGCTTTTTCTATAGACTGAGTCGCCAGTTGTTTACTGCACACTTGCACTTTTCTCTCTCTGATTGCATATGTGACTTTAGTAGCGATGAAAGACTCCAAATTCAGCCTGAATGCCGCTCTTCCCAACACTGCTTCCGCCCTGCTCTGCCCTAGAGGGACCACCTCCAAATGTCATTCTCAGTCCTGGGACTCTCCGGGTGTGAGCAAGTGTGGGAATGGCAGCAGGAATTAGGCTGAAAAAACAATTCATTTCACAGAACAAGAATCACATGGTGACAGTTTCTGGTCCCTAGAAGCCTGGGCTGCATTTGAAACAGTCACTACGGGCTGATTTACCCAAATTCACAGCAAAGGGATGGCATTGGTTTTAATTCACCCCTTTTGTTATTTCATAGCAAGTCCGCGTGCGAACCCTCATTTCAGAATAAAAGTGTCCAATTTTGATGTAGCTGAAATCGATATTTTTACTGATTTAGGTGAATATCAAAACAGGGCACTTATTCCAGAGTAAGAGTGGCCACGCAGAAACTCGCGGCAAAACAACAAGAGGGGTGAATTAAAACCGACTTATTTTGCTGCAAGCGTGTGGGGTAGCCAAGGGGAGCTATTGGGTCCCCTGGTCTCACCTTTATATTTATCGGCACAAATATTACAAGGCCTGGAAAGGCCTCTGAACGTTATTAACCAAGATTTCAGTGGTGCATGAAATGCTCCCCATCTGTACAGTGCTTCAAGAGCTGTCTCGATTCAAGGTGCAGTAGAAATCCAAGGAAGGAGGAGCAAAACCCAAGCCATTAAAGTCTGAATCAGTCTCAGTTTGGCTGGTTTAAAACACCAGATTATTACAGACTAGGAAATGCAAAGGATTCTGGGAAGCAGCCCGGCTGACAAACCTGCTACAGCATTGATACCAAGGGGAGACTGTCAGAGAACTGGCACAGAAGGGAGACTGGCAAAGCTCCGTCTCACTATCACGTAAAAGACAATGTAGGAACAACACCCCACTTGTTGCTGCTTCCAGCCCCTGCTATAATCCTCAGTAAGTCATGGCTCTGAAAAAACTTGTGGGAGACCTCAGGCACCCTACCTTCCGGTCTTGGGTGGCTCCTGCAGGGCTCCAAGCGCTATCAGTAGCTCTTCAGCAGCTGCAAGTGCCTCTGTTGGAGGCGGGGTTGGAAAAGGGAAGTTGATCACCTAGGAACGCAGGAAGAAATGAATGTTTAACTGACACTGAACAGTAGAGTTCGGCTGTCGTTCATCTGAGACAAGTCCTCTTTGGTTCCAAAAGCCAACAGAAGCAATATATTTAGGAGAACTCCCCAGCACAAAGAGAGACAGACAGACACCTGGAAGGGAGTGGCTAGAGCACGCGATTAGGAGTCTGGAATCCAGGGTTTTAGTCTCGTCTGTGACTGAATCAAAGTATGGCCTTAGACAAGCCTCTTGAAGGCCTTTTCAGTGCTGAGTAAAGGACCGGCTCCAGGCACCAGCGAAGGAAGCAGGTGCTTGGGGCAGCCAATAGAAAGGGGCGGCACTTCCGGATCTTTGGCGGCAATTCGGCGGCGGGCCCTTCACTCCCTCTCCAGCAGCAGCTCAATCTTTTTTTTTTCCTTTGCCGCCTAGGGCGGCAAAAAAGCTGGAGCCAACCCAGAACTCCCAATTTAAGGCAACGAGAGTATGGGGGGGGCTCAGAGTAGGAGCCCTCTGAAAAATAAGCCCTTAGCCTGGGTGTTTCAGAGTACCGCTCTGTAAAATGGAGATATTGCCCCTCATAGGGAAGTTAAGAGGCTTAGTGGACACCTGTGAAGTTAACATACACAAACTATGGACATGTAGGCTTTATTGCTCCTTTTGTATGAACATAACCTCAGGTCTTTTAAGGAACAATAGATTTCATTATTTCTCGCTCCATTTTTTAAAATCCCAGGTCTGTGCTTTGCTGGCTGTTTTCATGAGACTGTTGATGAAAACGCACAGCGCACGCACAAGTGGAGATGAAGCTGTGAAGCCCATTGAGGTCTGATGCAATGCATTGCAAGATCAGAGCTGAACACAAACCAAGCCCTGGGACTACAACATAGTACCTCCCTCCCCCCATCTCTGATACAAGGCACAATGTATCCTCACACCAAACAGGCAGCGGTACAGCAATTTATGCTTATTTCTGGCTCCCAGAAGACACTGAAAGAGTGCTAGAACGTAAAGCCGGCTTTTCGGCTCACCTTTTCAATGTTTAACGCTTTCATCTGTAGAATCAAGTCTTCCACAGGTCGCCTTGTAATTTCCGGAGGAGAAAATTTCTCAAAGTCACTGAAAACTGCAGATGAATAGAGCCTAATGAAAGAGAAACGTTGGTTAGAGACAGATATGATATCTGAACCCAAAATATATACGTCACAGAGATGAAAACAAAAGCAAATAAAGTTTTTTTTGTTTTTAACATCGCTTTGGATGAAAAAAAAAAAAGTGAATTTTTAAAGGTTTAATCTTCAGATTTTAAAGCATCTTAACCACATTTACATATAAAATACCACACAAGAGAGATCAATTCATCTTCATGCATAAAGCATTAAGACAGCATCATTAAATGGGAACTTGACATAGACTGTGTTCACAGATGTTTCTAAAATGACAATGGTACAAATTAAGCCAGCACAAGTGCAGCTCAGTGTCTCTGTCCCTCATTGCCCTGCATTTTCATCCACTAGATGAGGTCTCACAGTCAATGTATTGTACTAAGTAGCTTGTGGAAACGATCACACTACATCTATTTCAGTTAAATAAAACATACCAGAACTGCTCACTATGCTGTGATAAAAGGTTAAGGCAAGCTAGTGAGCTAGCTGAGCGGCGAATGCTCTGCATGCCACACCAGTCATTCCGGTCTAGTTCCTCCCACTGAAGTCTCATTCCTTGATCCAGAGGCAGCTAGCAATGCTGCAGTTAGGAAATCATGACTTCTTCTCAAAACTCTAGCTGGCTCTAGAGTCCCATCCAGATCTCCTTTGTTGCAAAAACAGTGGTCAGACAAGGGATTTTCAGGAAGGCGTCCAGGAGTTAATATCCTGGAATCCTTTCCTTCTTTGATAACATTATCTAGGGGCTCTCTTTGGGCTGGGCAGTTCCATTTGGAACATTTTAACTGTTTCGTATTTGGGCTGTTTTACCAAATGGTGCTTCAATGCCTTGCGAGAGGTGCATTCTAAACAAGTGAAGGGCATGAAACGAGACCCAGAGGAGCTGTTCGATACACAGTGGCAAGTGTTGGTATTTTCCTTTCATTTGGCTGCCCAACAAACAGAGAATGGTTTTCAGACCCTGACCCCTCCTTTGCGAGAAGCCTACGGAGAGGGAACAGGCTAACCTGTAACAGTGCCCTGGCTCCGTGCGGCCAGCTCGTCCTGCCCGCTGGTTTGCAGATGCTTGAGACGTCCAGGTGACTCTGAAAGACGAAACCCCAGTAACTTTGTCATAGAAGCGTTTCTTGACTTTCCCGCAGTCAACCACGTATTTAATGCTGGGGATAGTGAGAGATGTCTCAGCCACGTTGGTTGCGACAACACACAGTCTTGTTCCAAGAGGAGGAGGTCGGAACACCTGTAGCAAACACAGTTTGGCAGATGAACCGCATTGCCCGTAAAACAAGTTAGTGAAGTCAACTCAGATAAGCTAGAACAGGGGTGGCCAACCTGAGCCTGAGAAGGAGCCAGAATTTACCAAGGTACATTGCCAAAGAGACACAGTAATATGTCAGCAGCTCCCCATCCGCTCCCCCCGGCTCCCAGAGCCTCCCACCCACTGGCAGCCCCAATCAGCACCTCCCCGCCCCTCCCGATCAGCTGTTTTGTGGCATGCAGGAGGCTCTGAGGGGAAGGGGGAGAAGCGAGGGCACGGCAGGCTCAGAGGAGGGGGGTGGGAAGGGTTGGAGTGGGGACAGGGCCTGGGGCAGAGCCAGGGGTTGAGCAGTGAGTACCCCCCGGCACATTGGAAAGTTGGTGCCTGTAGCTCCAGCCCTGGAGTCGGTGCCTATACAAGGAGCCGCATATTAACTTCTGAAGAACTGCATGTGGCTCCAGAGGCACAGGTTGGCCACCCCGAGCTAGAAAGACAGAAACGATCACAATGAGAGTGGCCTCACATCGTGTGTCCTGGTGTGTGAATTGAGCACACAGGTCAGCAGAGGCCTGTTTTCTCCCCTACCTGAATCTCTCGCTGGTCTGCCCACTGGAGGTTATTTCAAGATGCTAATTTTAGCACACAAACCAAGAGCTGTTACATACATTCTAAAGTCAGGTACTGAGAAGAGTCACTTATTCCCGTGCAAATAATCCTTTACCTTGGCTTGCTTTTCTGGTGCTAGTAAAGAGTAGAGTGGGAGCACGTAGAGTGGAAGGGAAGAATTGGACTTCTCACCTGTAGAGAAACAAAATGGCATTCTTAAAAACATGGCAAGCAAACACTAGGCATTTCATTCCCAACGGCGTTCTGACAAACTAAATTTTTATACACATTTCAACCTGAAAAAAGTCAGATTTTGTAAATCACTTCTTTTAAAATTGCCATCAGAAACCCTGCAATGAGAAACCCACGCTTTATAAATAATGGTTTACACTACACATCCTAAAGTGCTAACACACCAGTTTGGAACCAAAGCAAAGAGGACAGGTGCCAGTAACTGTTTCACATATTGGTAAGTGAGGTTTGTTTTACATATGTGATTTTCATTTCAAAGTATCAAACCTTCTTCTAGTCCATCATCCCCCAAATCTAGGTCAATGTCAGAGCCCACAGCATCCTCATCATCATCCATTTCAGCTTCTCTGTCCTCATCACCTTCGTCCACTGGCAAAACGGAGTAACTGTTCAGATCGATTTTGGGTAATGGCTAGAAGCGAGAAAAAGGGGAACCATTAAAAGCCTTTCTAGATTTAATATTAGCAGTTGTGCAAAAGGCCATTAAAAGCTTTTAGAAGCCGGTAATAAATGCAACTCTAGGGTCTCAATCCTGAACTTCCATTGATCTCAAGATGCATGGGGGATTGGGCCTTAAATGGTTTCATCCGTAACTGAGGGGAATCAGGAAAGACAAGCCAGTTAAATGTTTTTAAGGACGTGTTGTGTAGAAATGATGTTTTGTACATCAGGTTTCTCCCTTCCCCACAACCCTCCTTCAGGCAATTTTACCAATCAGCGTCTAAAATCAGAGAGCAAGATTTTAATAATTTAATGACAATAAAGTTCACATCACTTATACAGTCAGCAGCCAAACACCAGTTTTCCTCACAAAGGAATCCTGAACCCACGAAGTCCAGAGTTCCTTCCATTAAAGTGCTAATTTATTAGTGCTTAATAGTGGAAATCCATCTCCCCTCCTTGTAGTGCCCACGGGTGCATTAAGCCCTCTCCCTCAACCAGCCACTTGATGCAGCAGTTACAAATCTAGATCAAAGTGGGATGGAATTCTTTACTTCAGGGACAGCCACACAATTGCAAGTTGCTTATAAATCAGACCGAAGTATTTTAAAAAAAAAAAAATCTGCTTGAAAACATTCTGTTTTCCTGAGCTATACACAAACGAAAGCCAAAACTGAACTTTCTTTTCAGGTCAACAGGGGTAACCTAGATTCCTGCTCTTTTGCAACAATTATCCACTGACACGAGTGCCGGTTCCATTCACATTTAAAAGATATTACCATAGTTTTCTTCTGTTTGGATTTCTTAAATTTCCTGGTTTCTTCGACTGATTCTTCCTTCTCTTCATCTCCTATGAAGAAGCATGTGGGATTCTCAGAGTGCTGAAAGATGACTCTGCAGAGCAGAGCTTAACATTGCTCTAAAGAGATCATCATTCAAGATATCAAAGCAAAAAATAGCTAGTGACCAAGTGGTTGAGAGGGCCTCGGGCATTTTTGTTATGTTAGCGAATCACAGTACATCAGTGGCAGATTGCTCTGAAGTGGTGCATTTTGAGGAGGACTCTGAAGCAGAGGATTAGCTTTCTGCAACAGGAGAGGATGTGAAAGTGATCTTCCATTTTAGGAAACTGCACCATTCCTTGCAAGCTCCTGTAATCAATGCAAGGCTGAAACAGTGGCGAAATGCAACAGACCCCAGGGGATTTAAGGAGGGCAAATCACATACAACACAGAAAGATCTGTTTTCTCAAAGCTGAAGCTGAGTCATCAGGAGGTCTCTCAATAGGTCTTTTCCCAAGTTTATTTCTGGAACACTCGTTGCTTAAAACCTTAAAAGTAAACTCGCATCTCCATACGATGTAACAGTTAAAAGTTAGCAGCCCTTTAGTCCCTGGAGTTACCTTCAGTTTTATTTTTATGGAATGGAAAGGCTTTTCTTAGTCTTCTACAGAGCGAGTTTACTTCTGCTTGGCCTGTTAAGAACACCAAAATCCCTCCTGCAACAGAAGACAAATCGTTTCAAAAAGGAAATCACAGAACTAGTGCTCACTCTTCAGAGAGGACAACGTCAAATATATCCCAACTGTGGAACATAACGCGTGACCCACTTCACAATTCCTTACTAATACATGTGAGAAATCATGCAGAATACCACAGCATATTTAAGTATAGGCTTATTCTCCAACATCCCTTGCAAGGAATAAAGTACAGGAGACAGTGCTGCTGGTTTTTATAGGTTTTGTTGTTGTTTTTTTAATAAAATTTTTTTAGTCCACTTAGACCCTTCTGGCAAACATTTTAAGTGTAAAGAATTTGAGATGCTGAAGAGTTCTCTGCAGCAGTCTTACCTGCAGGTAACATTCGGTGGATTTTACAGACTTTTCTAAAGCATTCCCCATTGTAGTCATCTACTGGAGTCCTCTTATTAAAATGAACAGTCACAGGGAATTGCCTTGCATCTACCTAGAAAGGAATCCAACAGGAAACGAGCCTCATTTTACGATTACAGCAGAAGCGGGTTTTACGTACTGTGGTTCAGGGGGAATCAGAAAGCTCATTAAAAGCCTTGACAATGTGTCCTTTCACACAGTTAAACAGATATTTCACCACACTCCATAGAACTGGCTTATGCATTTGTTTTAAATAGCCCAGGTTCTTGTAAACCATTCTATTTCTTCTCTGTATTTAAGCTCATTTTTACTGTTTTGACCCTCTGAAAATGAGTGCAGCAAATCATCTTAAAAAAATAAAGAGAATGAGAATACATGGGAGATAACCCAGTCCAGCATTGCTTTGGTAAGTGTTCTAGCTGAAGCCCCAGTGTCTAGTATATTGTTAATTTGAGACCCTGAAGACCGGAAGCTCACTACAACCAATTTGTTTGGCTTTTGCCCTAGGGTATAACAGTATTTTTCATACTACAAAGACCTTTCCAATGATACTTTACGTTCAATCAACCAGAATTACCACTTTGAATGGAGACCTCTCTTTCCAGTATAACTTTCTAAACAATCAAGAGCTTAAGATTCCTTATATCTAGCTTGCTACCCACAGAAAACTAGCTGTAACATTTAGTGCAACCAACAGAAAAATCGCAAACCTCTTGTACTCCTACTAAATACAAACGGCACTAAATTAACATTAAAGAGACTTCAGACTTCAAAGCAAGAATGAAGGTGCTAATCTGGCCTCACGGTGCCTTTCACCTTCGGTGCATTGGCAATATCAGCACAGCTCTGAATACTATGTTAACTGCTTCAGCAGAGCCAACATTTTGTAGGTTACCAAAAATAGCAGGCATTTCTCCAGCCCTTACCACACAAATTGATGACAATTCAGTAGCATCAGAGACTCAAGAGAGCTACTTAGAATCCAAAAGGCTTTTTAAAAATTATTGTCAAAGTTTGAGGGATTCCACTCTATGAAAAGTAGAGCTCCACTTGGATCATTTTCTAAACTGGAACCGTCGTTGTTTTGAGACCACTTTCTTCAGTGGGAGCTGGAATTCTTAGCAAGAGAAGCCGTAAAATACATAGTTCAAAAGAAATTACAAGCAGGACAATTGTCTGCAGCGCCATTGCTGAAATGACTAAATGCTGGCTGAGAGGACTGTAAATAACAGGCAGCAAAAGGAAAAATGCCTCTGTAAGGATCCAGATTTATAAAGGAAACCTGAGTCAGACCCCATTCATATTACAGCCCTGGCAGCAGACCTCACTAGGATCAACGTTACCTGTATAGCTGGAGGAACAGCAGGAAAGAGTTTCTGGTTATCAGTGAAGTCTTCAACACGAAGGGTGGCAGACATAATGATTAGCTTCATAGGCTGCCCTTTCTGTGGAAATGCAAATATGCAGTGTTATGCTGCAGTCTGGCCACTTGTAATCAGTTATGTAGCACGAGACACATGCATGTGCGCTGCTGTAACAGATACCAAATATAAGCCGCTGCCCCAAAGCCCTCACAGTTTGAAGGCAGAAAGTACAATATAAGGCCATAGGACAGTACAAAGAGAGGGCCAAATACTATGGTCCTTAGGACAGACAAAAATCCTATTGGCAATCCTGACTCTGCCACAGACTCACCAAGAGGCCAGCCTTCAGCAAGGCACTGAACCTCCCGCTGCATGTCTGCACAGGTACAATGAAAACAAACACCTAGGAATTGTCATGCTAAATTAGCCAAGAGGTCCACTTACTCCAGCATCCCTGTCTCCAACAGTGGCCAGTACCAGATATTTCAAGGTACATAAGAACATAAGAATGGCCATACTGGGTCAGATCAAAGGTCCATCTAGCCTACTATCCCATCTTCTGACAGTGGCCAAAGCCAGCTGCCCCAGTGGGAATGAACAGAACAGGTAATCATCAAGTGATCCGTCCCATTGCCCATTCCCAGGTTCTGGCAAACAGAAGCTAGGGACACCATCCCTGCCCATCCTGGCTAATAGCCATTGATGGACTTATCCTCCATGAACTTATCTAGTTCTTTTTTGAACCTTGTAATAGTCTTGGCCTTCACAACATCCTCTGGCAAGGAGTTCCACAGGTTGACTGTGCAGTGTGTGAAAAAACTATTTCCTTTCGTTTTTTTTAAACCTGCTGCCTATTAATTTCATTTGGTGACGCCTAGTTCTTGTGTTATGAGAAGAAGTAAATAACACTTCCTTATTTACTTTCTCCACACGAGTTATGATTTTATAGACCTCTGTCATATCCTCCCTTAGTTGTCTCTTTTCCAAGATGAAAAGTCCCAGTCTTATTAATCTCTCCTCACATGGCAGCCGTTCCATACCCCTAATCATTTTTGTTTTCCTTTTCTGAATCTTTTCCACTATATCTTTTTTGAGATGGGGTGACCACATCTGCACACAGTATTCAAGATGTGGGCGTACCATGGATTTAGATAGAGGCAATATGATATTTTCTGTCTTATTATCTATCCCTTTCCTAATGATTCCCAACATTCTGTTCGCTTTTTTGACTGCCGCTGCACATTGAGTAGATTCTGTCAGAGAACTATCCACAATGACTCCAAGGTCTCTTTCTTGAGCGGTAACAGCTAATTTAGATCCCATCATTTTATATGTATAGTTGGGATTGTTTTCCAATGTGCATTACTTTGCATTTATCAGCATTGAATTTCATCTGACATTTTGTTGCCCAGTCACCCAGTTTTGTGAGATCCTTTTGTAGCCCTTCGCAGTCTGCTTGGAACTTAACTATCTTGAGTAATTTTGTATCTGCAAATTTTGCCACCTCACTGTTTACCCCTTTTTCCAGATCATTTATGAATAGGTTGAATAGGACCGGTCCCAGTACAGACCCCTAGGGGACACCACTATTTACCTCTATTCATTCTGAAAATTGACTATTTATGCCTACCCTTTGTTTCCTATCTTTTAACCAGTAACCAATCCATGAGAGGACCTTCCCTCTTATCCCATGACAGCTTACTTTGCTTAAGAGCCTTTGGTGAGGGACCTTGTCAAAGGCTTTCTGAAAATCTAAATACACTATATCCACTGGATTCCCCTTGTCCGCATGCTTGTTGACTGCCTCAAAGAATATTAGTATATTAGTGAGGCATGATTTCCCTTTACAAAAACCTTGGTCTAAGGTAGGTGTAAGATTCCCCTGGGGGAAGTCTTTTCCTAATCGTTCTCTTATACCTCGAAGGAGGAGGGTTTGACATCCAAATGTAATGGTGAATGTCCTCACTTTCTGAATAAATGTCTAATTTTAAATCCCCCTCAGTTCTTGGACTTGATGTCTTGTGACAGTGAGTTATGCAGGTTAAATGGGTACTGTGTAATAATTTGTTTCCTTTTTATCAATGTTTAAGTGTTTTACCCGTCAGTTTCATGGATCATCCCCCCCAGTTCTTGTGATATAAGAAAAGACAAAAGGGGCTCTTATCTACCTTTTCTTTGCTATTCTTTATTTAATTTAGCTTCCTCATATACCTTTTTATTCATCTCGTCTCCAAGCAGGAGTCCTAATTTTTCCATTCTCTCCTTTCCATGCATTTAATCATTTCTGTTACCCATTTTTGGCCCATATCTGCTCCCACTAAGAAGTGCAACCACCTCTGCTTTTCTTACCTTTCCACGAAGGGGCACGATGCGAGATAGGAGGCCAATCAGGATATCTGTGTACACACTTCTTTCATGGGCTTCATCAATAATGATCACTTTGTACTTCAAAAGCAAGAAGTCCTAGAAATAAAGAGGGAAGCTGAGTCATCTCATCACATCAAGTCAAACCTCAAATCGGGTCTCTCTATGTTAAGGTTGGGTTTGTCATCACGTCGAATCTATCTAGGTTTATATGACCCTCCCATTACTGTCCTATCTGAGCACATCACAATCTTTTGTGTACTGAAATGGATGGTCTTAAAATTGGTTGTGCCTCATGGGGGTAGAGGAAGGGCTGGTGGTCCAAATTAGGGATCATTTGTCCTCCTAACACCTCTGTGAGGTAGGAAAGTGTTATTATCCCCATTTTACAGATGGGAAATGAAAGCACAGTCTTAGTCTAGCCATAGTTCACCATCTAAGTGACTTGCCCAAGGTTACATAGGAAACCAGAGGCAGAACAGGGGCTTGAACCCAGGTTTCCCAAGATTTAGGCTGGTGTCCTAATCCCTGGACCATTCTCAGTCTGGAGAATGTGATGAAGAAATCCCAACACCTATTCCTATGAAGGTCAATACAGCAGCTGAAACAAGAATTGTACCTCCAACAAGCATAAAAAGAATAATCATTGACACCTAGTCACCAAAAATACAACTTAACTGCTGAAAGGGGTTTTGTTTTAGGAAGGAACGCTTGCACTCATGGCAAGTCCTAGCAGGAATGCGTGGAATTTCTCTAGAGACATTAAATGCCTTCTGTTTTTTCATTGCAGAAGATAATTTACCTTCTGAATTTCTTTCAATAGCACACCATCCGTCATGAACTTAATTTTGGTTTCAGCTGTAACGTTTCCTTCATAACGTATTTGATATGAAACTACCCTGTAGAGAAAATACATCAGTATTACACAAACAAAGCCACACACTTTAAAAAAAAAAAAAAAAAAAGCATTATAGACCAAATGTAAAAAGCTGGGAAAGGAAGGAAAGTCAGAGTTCAGGTTAGGACGCTGTCTTCAGCCCAATTCAGCTAGGACTCGGTACCACAGCATGAGGTGCATGGAAGATCACAGATTGCCTGAGTCTCCACTTCCCAGACTCCAGCACATGCAGAATTCTACTGTCCTATACAGGAACCTTTCCCTCGGGATACAGAATAGCTTTATTTTCAACTAGCCCATTGTTATGGCACACCTGCTCTCCCCTACACACAGCACAGCCACGTCTCATTCCCCACCTCCTCAACAATCCACTGACTTTCCAATGGGAACTATGAGGGCTTGTTAATACCAAGACCACCATCGGTTTTTCTAGGGAGCAGCAGAGCTGAGTTCATTGAAAACTTCCTACGGTTCCTCTCAGGAAAGGCCAGCAGAACAGGCTGCAGTTAATCCGACCCCAAGATAACATCCCTCCAACCTCTCCCACGCAGCAGAAGATTTATACTAAGGGGAGGCCGAGTTCTGTTGTTTTTGACTTTCCTGGTTAGCCCCTGATCTTTTGGCCCTTACCTGTGTGAAAGATTCATTTCCTTAGCAACCCGATGAGACATAGATACTGCGGCTACACGCCGAGGCTCTGTGATTCCAATGATGCCATCAGAACTAGGACAGAGGAGAAAAGCTTTTTACAGACAAACCTAGGAAAGAGGACAAGAGGAATTCCTCCGGGTGGGTTTTGGGCTTGTAATACCACACATGCAGGTTCTCCTTTATTGTTGGGAGGACCAGGTAATCCCTACCAAACTGGCTCCTTTGGGGAAGAAGCCTGGGCTGGAGAGGGAATATTGCAGAAGCGGAATGTTTATTGCAACGGAATGAGACTGAACTGCGGAAGGCAGGCAGCATCTAAACTGCGCTGCCTAAACCTATAAAAGGGACGGTAGCACCGGACAAGCTGCAGATGGTTTTTCACTACATAGAATGGTGTTTATTTCAATTTTGCAAGGAACATGGGGAGTGTCTTGGAGAGATGAACCCACCAGCTTTCCCCCTTAGCTAACCTACCTTCACGGTTAGTGACAAGTACTACAGCCCTACTGGGAAAAATAAAAGTGATGTTTAAAACAAGGTAGCAGTTTAAAAAGCTCTAAAATAAATAATCTTGATGGATTTTTGTGCAAACTAAGGACTGCCCACAGATTTTTCCTCCTTCAAGTTCATTTCACCTCCATCTGAGGTAGGCACTATTGCTGCTCATAGAGGTAACAGCACTAACACAGCAGTCTTAAGCAGAGACAAAATTCCAAAACCAGAAAGGGGATGGAACTAAAAAAAAAAAATATTCTCATCACTTTTCAGTATAAAAGAACAGAATCCTACCTGGCATAGCCTGCTTCATACAGAAACTGAGGCACTTGAGTGGTTTTACCACTCCCAGTTTCTCCGCATATGATGACAACAGGATTCTCGTTAATAGCTTCCATGATAACTTGTTCTTCAGCGAGGATAGGAAGCTTTAGTCTCGCTTCCTATTGAAAACAAATAGAAACTTTATTTTCAGTTTGTGTGTCTTGATCCCTCTTTCTGCTTGGCTTCTGAATGGGTCAAGTTCAGTAAAAAAAAAAAAAAAAAAAGCTGTATGAAAAGTCTAAAAGATTCAACGCATCATGGATTTTCCATTCCAAAAGTCATGAATGATACTTACACATACAGTCCAATACATGTAGGAGCAGAAGCAGCTATAGACCCCTCATATCTAGGATATTTTGGTAACACACTGCCCTCCTCATGGCTTGAAAAGTTATAAAATGTAGGGTAAAACACTGCCAGGCCAACCAAGAACTAGGATCAGCAAAATATTTCTTCCTGACTTCTCAAAAGGTAGTTGGTTACTTAAGCATGAAACTAAACCAGTGCTCTGATTTATTAAATTCCATATAATCATCTAAGATTCACTTGAGTTGAACAACATTTCAAATGGAAACTCATTCCATAACTCACTACCATATCTGCTCAGTGATAAGTGGACTCTTTCAAATTTCTGCAGAATTAAATCTATCTGAAACTACATTTAGCATAATGGAGAATAAAACCCAGTTTAACAATTAAGATTTTCAGTTCATTACACCAAAGAGTTTAAGATATCAGATCATTAATAAGTTACATTTTTAGAATTAGTGACAAATACATATGTTTTGAAACAAAACTGAAAGTCGTTTGCTTCTTTATTCACTTGACAAGCTCAAAGCCCAAAGTTGAGCAATAGCTGGTATCAGTAACACTTAAAGCAATGCTGGGAATGCACTCTGCTCTGTTTGCAGTGCTATCACTGTTACTGACTGATGCAGGTGAATCCCACAAGTCTCCACTTAAGTATTTGCCAAGAATTAGTCTGATGGAGAGTGTCACTCTGATTCCTTGAAGAACATTTATTGTGATGAATCACTACCAAAGACTGACCTGTATCTCGGGTGACCTGTCCACTGGGATGAAAACTGCAGGCTTGGAAGATGGCTTATGAAAAGCTTTTTGAAGAGCTGGCGTGCTAGGAAGAGCCTGATCGCTATTCAATGGCTTCTTAATGCATTCTTCCACCTTTCCAAAGTTAAAGTTGTCAGTGGCTGTCTTTTCAATTGCTTCTTTATGCTCTTCTTCTTCATCCTCATCAGAACTATCAAAGGATTCAGTCTTCTTTTCAGCCTCCAGTTCCATATCTAGTCTGCGCCTTTTTTTATTTGCACCACTGATGCTACTAATCTTCTCCGGACACGTGGTGCCTGCTTCTTGTACTGTCCTAAAACAGAATATTTATACATTATGGGCATTTCCCCCCAATATAGCTAGCGTTTTCACACTTCAGATCCTCGCCCCCCAAAAAGGAAACCATCTCAAAGAACATGAGGCTGTAATAAGTCTCATTTTCTTTCTACCTCACCATAACTACCAAATTATTTTGACTTTAAATAATTTACAAATCTATCAAGTAATATTTATAGTAAATTAGGTGAAGAAGCCATTTAAAGCAAAAAAGGGAATCTATGTGCAACACAGAGACTGAGAAAGCAAGAATATGCCTGATTCGCAGCAGCAGCAATAGATGGAAGTTTACCGTTTGGTCTGGTACATGCGTTCTCCAATACCCAACTTGGAAGTGGTGTACAGAAGTTTCATTTCAGCCTCAGAAGCCTGGACCTCATTTAACTTACTTAGCAATTCAGCTCGCTACAGAAAAAATATATATAATCACTGTTAGAACTGCTGTACCACCAAAAAAGATTCACTTCAAGTTCTATCTTACTCAGCTACCAAAATCAACTGGAGTTTAGCTTGAGTAAGGACTAGGGGACAGAGCCATACTCTATTTGCATGCTGGGGAAAACCATAAGTTAGAGAGAGACACTATGGAGGTGTTGCTAGTGACCCCATGAGTAAGGCTGGTCAAGGATCATCATCCTACTTATTTCTCTATATTTTAATTGATGGAATTTTGTCTCATTTTGGTACAATAGGGGTATTGGAGCCTTTCATTTTGCTACTCATCTTGAAAAAGGTAACATATGCCCAATGCTTTTTATTTATAAATTACATTTTTCACCTTCAAAATACTTCGCAAATATTAGCCAATCCTCATAATACTTCTTCTAAGAATCATCCCTATTTAACTGATGCTCAAAGTGGTTAAGTGACTTGCCCAAAGCAGGACTAGATCCCAGAAGTCCAAGGCTCCCAGACCTGCACTCCTGCCCTCTCACTGCATTCTGATGTCAGTGGTAGGACTCTACTCAAACTTTGTCCATAGCCGCACACCGTACCAACAGTCCCTGGGTAGCTGTATACTTTTATCAAAAAAAGCAGCAGTTAAATAGTGAACGCTGTTCCAATTTAAACTGGCAGCAGGCTTCAGTGTCAACCTCCCACTGAAATGCATGCGGCAGTCTACACAGTTCTTGACACTGCACTGGGTCACAATAAGGTGTCTAGACACACCTCTGCTCCCCCAAGCTGGTGATAGGCAGATGCTATAAAATGATTCTAAGGATAAAATCCTTGCTTATATTCCCAGGGAAGCCACTCTGGAATCCTATTGACAACAGCCCTGTTTAAACAGTTTTCTTTAGCACTGCCTCAACCACAGCTAGGCAGAGCCTTATGACCGAGATGCAACCTACCTGATTTTTCTTCTCTTTCTGCTCTAAAACTTTCTGCAAGATTTTCCTCTGTCTTTTGCTCAGGGGCTTCTTCTCTCGTTGCGTGTCACAAGCTACTTTTTTAGTCTTTGTCTTTTTAGCTGGCAGGACCAGGGCATTACTTTCATCCACTCCTTTCAGCTTTGCCTCATCTGAAAGTGTCGGTTTTGGTCAGTCACAGGCCCTAGATGGCTTATTTTTAACAGGCTTATTGCAAAGCTCGCTGCTTTTAAATAGAATGGCAATAGCAACAATTATATTATTGACAAAGCCAATAGGATGGCTGTGTAGGGAAACAATGCTCCTCTCCTTACGGTTGCTTTCATGATCCAATCCGTCTTTTCTTGTTTTTGAGTAATACCACTGTGAAAAAGGCTAAGTTTTCATAATCAGAACATTGTCCCAAATAATCCTCCCTTGGGAAGTGAGCACTACCCCTATTTTCATAATGAAGAAAGGAGTACACACAAGCTAAGTGACTTGTCCAAGCCCACACACCAAGTTAGCAGCACTCAAAAGCTCCACCACGTGGGTCTAAAACCGGCCTTGACTTTGGTCTGAACTTATTGTCACCTCTTGTTGCTGCTAAAAGGTAAGTAACCCTGGATTTATTGATAGGCTTGTATCGGAGATTAGGGCAGGTACAGCACAAGCAAATGCAGTGCAAGTTTCCCCATACTGTCAATGACAATGTACCTCAAAACCATGACAGCCGATGGTGAGGGACAATTCAACCTCCCCCCCACCAAGAGACATTAGGGCTCAGCAGGAGTGACTTAGTGTGCAAAGGGGTCACCCATTCAGGAAGAAGAGTGAGCGTACAAGGGGGTGTGAGCGTGCAAGGGGCACCCACTCAGGAAGGGGTGAGTGTGCAAAGGAGTTACCTATTCGGGAGGGGCTGAGTGTGCAGTGGGGGCGCCCATTCCGACTCCTCTCCCCCCGGAGCGGTCATACGGCGCCGGACTCACCTCCCAGCTCCAGCTGCACAGGCTCTGGGGCGGGCGGCTGCAGCCCCCCGGAGCTCCCCGGCAGCCGCGCCTTCCAGTTGTGCCTCTTGCGAGCTTTGCCCATGGCGGGGGCGGGCGGGCAGCGCCAGGAGTAGGGACCCTGCCCGAGACGGAGAAGGGGCCGCCGGTCGGGCTGGCACCCACGTGCGGCACCAGAAACAAACACTTCCGGGGTCGCAGCCCCAGATCGCGCGAGAACTGCAGGGTCAGGTGGTCGGGGGCGGGGCGAGAGAAAGGTGGAAGGAATGATGCGGGGGGCGGGGCGTAGATGGAGTGACACAGAGCAGGAGAGGGAAGGCGATCAGTGGAGGGAGAGAGGAGGGGAGTGAGCGAAGGAGCAGAGGAAAGGCTGCAATGCAGAGCCTGGCTTTCTTCTCTTTTGTGTGTGTAGAGCAGACCAGTTGCACCTTTCTATTGCCCATAAACTCAGCAAACCAGCACTGGCGGTTTTACCTCTCAGATAAAAAACAGCTGCAAGGAAATACTGTGTGTGTGTGTGTGTGTGTGTGTGTGTGTGTGTGTGTGTGTGTGTGTGTGTGTGTGTNTGTGTGTGTGTGTGTGTGTGTGTGTGTGTGTGTGTGTGTGTGTGTGTTTTGCCAATAGCAACATGAGATTAGAATGCATGCAATGCAACTAATTGGCGCCCTCAGGTTCCTCACAAATGGCCAGCTCAGTATAGCATTTTGGAATCATAAATATGTGTGTGAGTAGCCCCATGGGTTGCAGTGGAACTTAAGCAAAGTTTATCCATCTTGGAAGGATGAAGGGCGGAATTGACTGTGCTAGTAGATGAAAGAATTGTTACTCAAAGTCATGCAAAGTAGCTGTTTCTTCAAGATGTGTTGTCCTGTCCACATAGATTCCACTTAGTGTGCACACCATGCACATGAGATTTGATTCCATTGGGGTTTTCATCAACAGAAGTTGGTCTAATAAAAGATATTACCTCACCCACTTTGTCTCTCTAATATCCTGGGACCAACGGCGACACAACCACACTGCAAACTACAAATCATATGTATACAATAACACTGAACTGCAATCATTTCTAGCATGGAAGCAAACTGGCATAATACCCCTCCATGCTAGGCACTGTACAAACACAAGGCATCCCTTGCCTGGATGATCTAAGTGTAAAACAAGGGACCACAGATGGATACAAATGGGGACAGCAAGATACCAGTGGGACTAAACTGTTAATGCTGAAAAGTAAGCAAACGTCTTACTTCTCATATGTACCTATGCCTCATTGCCAACCCCAAGTGTTCAAAAATCACAAGTCGGGCACCTCCAAAAATAATGAGATTTTATTTAAAAAAAAATTGGGGTTCTTTTTATTTGGTTTCTGTTTTTTTAAGCTTTATGGTGCACGGTCACATTTTCAAGCTTTTCTCCACAACCATGAGGACTAGAAATTGACTGTTTTTGTTTAGAAGGTGATATTCTCACCTAATCACACGCTTCCAGCTTGGTGTAATACTGGCAGGTCAGATGCCAGCTCTTACCCAGGCATTAGCTAAGAACTGACAACCTCATAGCTGGTGACCAGACCAGGTCACGTGTATGTTAGTTTTGCTCAAAATAAGTATTAGTCTTACAAGAATGTGTTTAGTGTTTAGATTCTATGGAATGCTTGTAAATTGCTGCATGCATTAATCTAACTTGTAATGTTGGTATTCCATGATATAAGAAAATATGTAAGTTTTGCTTCATAACTTTGAAAATATTTGCTCTGAGCTTATGAATTCATGAACAGGAATCATTCCCTACTGCAGGAGGCGGGAACAGGGGATGTTCTTGGGCATCACTGCCCAGTGCCCAGGACAGATTGAGGGACTCTGGCTCTCCACAGGTACCTGGGCTCCCCTGGGCAGCTCTTACCATGGCCTAGTTCCGGCTTGCGGCCTGGCCAGGGGGTGGGGTGTTGGGGGGAAGAGGATGAGCACGGAGTGGGGCCTCAGGGGAAGAAGAGGGCAGGAGGTGGGGCTCCTACATGTGTATGTTTGCTTACTTTAATCTCTAAATAACATTTATTTTTCCTAGTTAATAAATAAACCTTTAGATAGTTTATTACAGGATTGGCTATAGGTGGTGTCTTTGGTGTAAGATCTAGGGTACCAAATGATCTGGGGGTAAGTGACTGGCCTCTTGAGACTGGGAGCAAATTACTTATTATGTGTTTTGTGTAAGTGACCATTTATCACTCAGTCCAGTTTGTCTGCGTGGCAAGATAGACTGGAGAGTCTAAGGGGACTGTCTTTGACTCCATGGTTAAGTGTTATAGTGACCCAGGAGTTCACATTTGTTACTGGCTTGGTAAAATCTAATTATAAAACACCCCCCAGTCTGGGGTCTCTGCCCTGACGTAGACAGTGGCACTCATAGTCATGAGCCAGACAGCATGGGGGGGAGTGTTAATAAAACCATCAAATATTGAGAGAGATTAAGATCAAGAGATTTAGCAACACTGCAGTGCTCCTCAGGAGCAGGGTGGTACAGCTCTCCCTGTCCCCCAGACTGGGACAAGTTTCTCCAAGGACACAACTGCAGAAAGCCCCCCCAACCCCTGCCCCGCCCCCTTTAGTCTCCCCTCCAAGGGCCACACTCATAGGATCCTGCTTAGCTTCCCTCGCGCCAGGTAATGTCACCCCTCCGCTAACGTCAGAGAAGAAGGCGGGGCTGGAGGGATGGGTCGGGCGGGGAAAAGGGGTTTGAAATTCCCGCGTGCAGTTGGCCGCGCGTTGTCTCCGCCGCGCGCCCCGGCTGTGGGAGGTCCTAGCTTGGGATGCGGGGGCCGCACTCGGGCTGCCATAGGCCCTGGCCCCCGGGGACAGGCCGCCGCCTCCTCCCGCCAGAGTCAGGCGGAGCTAGACCGTTGGTGCGGGGGCTGCAGCTGTTAGCTCGCGGCGGTTCAGCGGGGACAAGCCAAACGGCCAGCAGGGAGTCCGCGCACCCGCGCCGAACAGATGTCACCCATGCTGATCTGCCTGCCCCAGCCAACCAACGCAGAAGTTGTCTCATGGGGGCCTGAGAGCCCCCCCGTGCACACAGCAGTAAGCTGTTACCAGACCTCCAGTAAATGCAGGATCTCAACCAGACCGGTCAGGTCCTATACAGGGCTGTGGGCTCTGTCTACACCCCGCTCAGACATCCCCATGCAGGCAGCAGGCTGACAGACGCAAACAAAGTGCACCTGAAGGACACGCCCCCACCATTTCATAGATTCTAGGACTGGAAGGGACTCGAGAGGTCATCGAGTCCAGTCCCCTGCCCACATGGCAGGACCAAATACTGTCTAGACCATCCCTGATAGACATTTTATCTAACCTACTCTTAAATTAGTACTGCTGCACTGACAAATCAACAGGCACCTGCTGCCATGGAATAGTGCTAGAAAGGAACAGGGTTGGGGAGGAAGCATTGCTGCTGTAAAATCTGTGGGGTCAATGATCCACCCTCTTTAGTCTTTTGTGACTTTTCCACAGACTAGATGGGTAATGGTCCTAGAGCACTATCAACAGAACTACGGGCAACTCTCAAGGGACAGAGGTTTGCAACAACTTGTATAGCATAGGTAAAAATAAAGACGCGTCTGCTTCGCTTAAAGGGCTTTAAGCTGCAGGGTTATCATCACAAACGATGTATGATGCAAATTTTCTCTAATTTGCAGAGTCCGGTGCCATCCTACCTCTTTTGCAAATAGTACAAGACTGGAGTTCCAGAAAATTACTTTCCTCCAAACAGATGCTTTCCAACAGAACAGTCTTAAGAGCAGTACAGATCTCAGTGCAAAGTTTCAGTAAACATTTATTTTGTTTAAGCTTAGTCACAATACCATAATTCACTTGTGAAATCGGTCTACAAATAGTTAACTACATAATACATTGATCTGGTGGGCAGAGAAGTAATAAATAAAGCCATGTATAGCTCTGTAAAAATATGTTTGATATTCATAACTACTTAAAATATCAGCAAAATCCAATATTTCCTTAAGGGTCATATGTCAAAAGTATGCATACACCATTTTCTTCTGAACAAATAATTTTACATAACAATTTGCACAAATTTAAACATGATCTAAACTTTAAACCTCATGTACAAAACAGGATTTGAAATTAATGACTGACATCAGTGCTGAAAACTAGTGCTACAATAGCAAATATAATTCCTGGTTAAAAAGAAGAAAGATCAATTTTTAATGTGCTAATTGTAGTCACAGTTCAAGGGAATTATCCAAAAATTTAAAATACATGCAGATACAATAAAATCTTTATTCTCAAAAAACAGACAAGTAGAACTTACAGTCAGTAACATTAGCTGCCAAAAACGCATTATTAGTATGTGAGGCAAATCACATTAAAAAACTTTACACCATCAAAAAGCTAAGGTTGGTACTGAGTCTATTTTTCACATTAACTATGCAACAAGTCTTTAAAAGCAAATCACAATTTGAAGAACACACTATTAAGTACAGTACTGAGCTACACCAGATTTTGTACATTGTACTCTGACATTCAATACCGCTTTTGAAAACATTACATTCTGAATACAAAACAGAACTACAGGTGAGGTGTGTACTTTCAGATAAATTGCTACAAATGTAAAGCTTTGCAGAATGTTGATGTATTGAAATACATACAGTAGTTTCAAATATTAGACCCTAAAGTATGACATATAAATACTTAAGATCTTTATGGAATTTCTGTTAAAGCCAGACAGCTTGAGGTCCATCATAAACTATCATGTCAATCAATAAAGTAAGGTGACATTCTTCTAAGTATCTGCTGAAGACAAGACAATAAAAAGGAGCAGTTTAATATTACTAGCCTCTAGAACTGATGACAGGATTTGTTAAACTATGCTAAAGAATGCAAAGATACTACTGCCCATCTCAGAATGAGCCATTTAGTAATTAGAGCAAAGTACTGGGAATCATGAGATCTGGTTTTATTCCCATCTCTCCCACTGACTTGCTGTGTGGTCGTGGGCAAGTCACTCAAACTCCGTGCCTCAGTTTACTCATCTGTAAAATGGAATGATTACATATCTTTGTAAAGTGCCCTGAGGCCCTCATAAAAGGCAGTATAACACAGTCACTGCCTATGGAATGACTTATGAAGAATGGAGTAGAAGAGCCTAGTAGGTGAACAGTATAATTTTGTATGGAAAAGTATTTGTAAAATATATTTACAAAAGTAACTTGAGAACTGAAATACACCACCAGATTAGCCTTCCAAAGACATTTTAACTACTGTGCACATTAAATTCAGAGCATTTTCAAATACAATCATTTTTGTTTGTGCTCTTTCAAAATAACTACTTTTGAAGTTAGCAGACTATACACTGAGATAATTGAATATTGGGAAACAATACTGATGAAAATAGCCAATTTTAAATAAACTGCCTAAGCATATTTGTCTTGTCTATTTATAACATCTTAAATTTTCTACTGGGTTTAAAATGAAACATTTCACTCTGCATGGAATGTAAGTAAATACAAAAATATATTTTCCTGCATACAGCAGAGTGGGCAAGTTTGGGAGAAGAGTGTTGACACAAAAGTGCTGTTTTTACCAAAAACTAAAAAAGTGACATAAAAAAAAGACATGGGAATAATATGAATATAATCCAAAAGTAAATTTTATGGTAACATTTTAATGTAATTATGTAATATGCAACTCTTGTTATTCTTATATTTTTTTATCCTCAATACTAAATATAGATTACCTAAAATATAAACATTTTATGTAAAATATAAATCATATTAATAGAAAACAGGCATGAATGTACAGACTTCAGGTGACAGTTACACATCCCTGTATTTCTTTATTTAGGACACAGTTATGCAAAACTGACTCATGTCACCTTCTCCCCCGGTTGTCCCATTGAAGACAGTGCAACTATATACTCTAGTAAGGTTTGTTTGCAGGCTTCAGTCCTTAGGCCCAAAATTCACATAGCACTTTGCTAAATTGGGGCTTTAATACCTAATTTAAGAGTCTACTTTGTACCCTGATCCTACAAGCACTACTGAGGGTAGTGATTTTTACTGTGAATAGTCCCGTTGATATCAATAGCACTACATCTATTAGAGTTCACGGGGTTGAGCCTGCGGGACCCTAACCTAGTTTTTAAAGTATAAGAATGAAGGAAAAAGTTTAAATACAACATTATTAATCTGGAAGCCTGCACATAATCATACAATTTATTTACTGTTTTATAGGCAAGGGCTGGTTTGTTTTTTGGGGTTTTTTTTTTTTTTGGTTAAATCAGATACTTCGCAATTTTCAACAAAAACTTCGTAAGGATTCACGGTTTTTGCATTTGCATATGTGGCCACCCAGATGGCATGACGGATTAAAATGGCTCACACTACATACTGTCAATTGCACATTATACCAACTAACTAAGTTTAAGTGATCACTGACAAGTTGGTGCCAAAGGTCAAAAAACCCTACATTTTAAAATGCCCATAAATATGGATTTAAAAATAAATCATAGTAATACATGTTCAATATGACAGACCAAAAGAGAGATTAGGCAAGTAACATGCATTTTTTAAATAGTCTTGTATACTTCAGCATTAAAAATTAAAAGGAAATTTACAATGAAAATTCAATGAAATGTTACAATCCTGGTTAAATCCCAAATTGGCAAGTTGAAGACAGAATGCCAAATTCTTCTTAGGTGGTTATATGCAATTCCTCTGAAGAAAACAGGGACACGTGAAATAGCAGTTTTTGGCTCAGCACCAGATGTTAACACAGCTTTTTAAAAATATTAGAAACAGGTTCTTCTGTAATGATGGTGCATTTTACCTATTTAGGTATTTATACTGTGCTCATTGCTATGGTATAAATGCTTTCCCACCAGACATCCCCGGAACACTCTTGAAAGCACTGCATTACAAAAGTTAAATGATTTCTCAGACTTTCTTCCCTGAGGTTACCTTTGTCTCAACACACTTCAAGAAATCTTACAAAGTCAGTGTCATAATGATCTAGCTTGTTAGCATGATGAGGATACAAATACATACACCCACCAAAATAAAGTTGCTTCAAAGCTCTCTAACATCACTTTGAAATAATCCCTATTTTATACACACTCCATAATGTGATTGACCTCCCCAAAGATCCACTGGGGACACGGACTTCAAGCAAAAAGCACCCATAAGACTTAAAATTTTAGAAAAAAAATCCAGATCTTCCTCAAGATAGATTTATTGCTGCTTATTGGTCCTGAGAAAGCTTTAAGCAACAATACATTTGGAAGTATTTTATCTGCTGCATTTTTTGTTCTGAGGAAGCATGTGGGTCCTGAGATTTAAAAAAAAAAAAAAAATCATTTCTTGCTATGCACTCCTATGTGGAAAATGCTTTACGGTGAAGATCAAACATAAACTACTCAGCCACTGAAAATTTGCCAGCACACTACATTTCTTATCCTCATAGCAATTTTTGTTTTATTAAACTGCATTTTAAAAAAACAAAAAAACCCCACCACTGACGGCAAAGTCCATAGTATGAAAAACTAAGAAAGAAAAGTTCATACCTGTAGAATGTTATGGGTTCTTCATTTTGGACTGGCTTTAAAGGGCTTCTGATTTATGAAGTAACTCCCTTCTTGCCATTGAAAGCTATGGTATGATATTTTTTGGCCTGAATGTGAGAACATTTTTCATACTATATGAAAAGGCAACTTCAGGAAATGAAATAAGTCAACAGTAAATTAGAATGCTCACAACTTTGTAAAAAAAAAAAAAAAAAAAAAATTTAAAACGTGGACCCACAATCACTACTTCTCAAGAAAAACATTTGGTAGCTTGAGTAAGATTTTTTTTAATGTCAAATTTGCATAATGATCAGCTCAGCTTCAATATTTTAAATAGATTACTCAATTTGCTTTTATAAAAATTCTACAAAAAAGATGTTTTTAAATGCTTGTAAAACTAAGCGTTTTCACTGATAAAATTCTAGTCATGGATAAAATTCTCTGAATATACAGCTAACATCTCATATCTTATTTTACAAGTATAATGTTTCTGAGTGTATAGTCTAGATAAATTACTCTTATTCTTCTTAACACATGATCTAAAGTTTGAACATTGCACATTTTTATCATGTGATGTTTTGTTGCTTAGTAACTTTCAATGAGATAGTGCTTAGTAACCTTCTAGTGAGCTGGTGTAAAGTGATCTATAGGTTTTATTTCATTGGTCATTGGCTCTGTCCATGTTTTCCATTATCCTAGTAAGACGGATGTTCAGAAGTCTAATTTGACTGTCAATATGGTCAATCTTCTCCTCAAGGCTGCTGCTGCTGTTTCTCCTCCAGTAAAATCCAACAGGCCCAGTCATGAAGTAGACTGCTACAACAAAGCACAGAGGCAAGACTGCATGCTCTGGTTCTCCTTCATACTTCTGGAGGATGTATACACATGAGAGGGCAAACAGAGCAACTCTTACAATCCAGAAGAAGCGACCAAACAGCATATGTAAGACACAGAAGAAGAATCCAAGGAAGACAGACAAAAACCAATAGGCAAGTAAAACAGCACCAATCAGCAGAAGAACACGGGTAGGGTTGTTGGCAACTGCTGCAGGGCTGAAATAATGAGTCAGGTTGGAAGCTGAAAAATAAAAACAAATTTATGAGAAATTAAAAGATAGTTTAATTACATCAGGCAAAGGTAAGTGTAAACTGTGAGCATAACTAGTGAAGGGCCATATATCTGCAGAAGTTTCAAGGCTGCGGTTTCTAAAAAAAAAAGGGGGGGGGGGAATAACCAAAGTACTGGATAATTATAAATATATATGTACCCCTGTGTGCTCCTTTCATAAAGGAGCAATCACTACATTATTTCTATGGTTGTGACTGAGTGAATTCACTTCAGTTAAAGAGAGGGCCATACTAGTCCAGGACATAAGTTTAGAACGAAGATCAAGGGTAAATATGGCCTTCATGTAGTAACAATGTTTAGATATTATTTGTTAACCTGCATTCAGCATCACACAACAGAATAGTACATCCACCTTTAAGATCACGACTATTTCTACCCTTTGTTTCTTTTCATTCTCCCTCTGCCCCCATCTTCCTTTGTTTCCCTACCCTTTCCCTGTGTGTCATTCCTTTTCCCCCTCTACATTTCTTTTCCTGCAGCAACTCTCAGTTTACCCTTTGGACTTCTTCCTCATCCCATTCCATCTGATAAAATGATCAGCAATAAAATGACAACATGTAAAGAAATTAATGACAGGAACTCCATATGCATGCAAGACTGCTTAAACTTATTCAGCTTCGTGGAGTCTAGATCCCAGAACCATTAGAAAAATAATTTAGTTGGAAAAACATTATTTTAATTTTTAAAGTGTCGATTTTTTGCTCTATGGATTACAAGCACAGTCATCGTCATCAGAGAGCCAAATATCCCAAACTTTTCCTTCAAAATTCACACAACATCGGAGCAAGGTGCTATTTCCTAGGCAAGGTTTATAAGCACAAACGAGTGCGTCACCATATTAGAGCATATGGGCAAGCCACAGCAATGTGCCCTGGTTTCGGAAAAGCTAGGCATTCAGTCAAACCAAAAAAAGATAGTAGTAGTAGAATGTTCTCTCCACGTCTAACCTAACTATTGCAAAGCACATTATAGAAAAGTGCTCCATTAACTTCAACATGGTTTCCATCGTTAAGTGACAAACTTAGTAGATAAAAATCCTCTTAAGAGGCCCCTGTTCCAGCCCCAATGTCTGATTTACAGCACCCCCAGGAGCATGGGTCTTCTTTTCTCTCTTACAGATAGGAAAGGAGTCACATTTACAGAGTGCTCTATATGACCAGACTTAGCATTAAGAATGTTACAAGTATCTCAAATGGCAGTAAGAAAAGGCAGAAATGAACAGCAGGGAAAACAAGAGAAAACTTAGGTACAGGAAAGGAAACAGACAAAATGAAGGCCAGAAAAAAAAACACGTGAAAATACCAGGAAAAATTATGCAGACCTTTTTCATTCTTTTCTAAGGAAAACTTTCCAATAACTGTCCTCGCTCCAGAGAAATATTTTCAAGGCATCCTCATCATGCTAACACAGTAAAGTGATTAAGCTACACAAATCCTTTAAAAGTTTTATTTTCCAGACCCCTGCCCAGAGAATTTAGCAGTGTTGAGTCCTGACTGCAGTGCAAAGCTTTTCTCATATTGCTTTACCAATATACTTCACCCACTTCTGGAGTGTTAGAGCAGAGTTGGGATAGATGGAACTTGAGGGATTAAACTGTAAGAAAAGGAGAAACAAACTAGAGGTGGGAAATAGTCCCTACCAACACATTAGAAGGGGTAGCTGCCTAAACCAGCCTTCACAGTTGCATACTCTAGGTGCTCTAGAAACTGTCCTCTCCATTCTCGTTAGTGGATGACACCCAGTCACAAGTCTCAAAACAGCCAGTGAAGAACAAAGATTAACCACTAACCCATCCAGATTTAGAAAGATATGCAAGACATCTCTTTGCCCAGATTTTCAACTCCGTGAATTATCAGATCTTGGATTTTAGCTCACTGGTCAGATTTCTTTCCATTCTCTGCTTCAAAGCTACAGAATGCAGAGTAGCAGGATTGTTTTACTTCTTTTGTTTGGAAGTATTAATGACAAAATGTAAACCTTGAAAGTGCTCCCAGAAACTGTGGTGATGAATGATTTAGAAATGCATGTAATAAACAGGTATCAAAGATAATACAAATGCAAAGGTAATACATACCTTATTAATATTCTCCATCCTTCCCATACCTGTAAAAACATCCATAAGGATTATCTGCATAATTTTGGGTTTAACAGACATCACACTTACCATCAATTCCAAGAACATCCAGCACATCAGTCCATATTCTCCAGAAGGTGTCTACTAATACATCCACACCGTAAACAAATCTTTCTGTCAGCCTAGAGAAAAACTGTAAAATAAAATGCTACTGTAAAGAATGGCCATTGGAAATCAACCTTGAGGGGTTTATGCTGTTTATTCAATTTTCAGTACATCTAAAAATATATATACATCACTGATTGATCAATCAAGGTACATATATATTTCCCTTTACCATAGTATCTGAGTGCCTCCAAGTATTTAAAAATAAATGTAGCAAATCTTTCTTCCCTTCCAGATCACAGGAAAAACTGAATTAACATAGTTTTTGTTTGCCTGCTTGTTCATGTGTGTGTTATTTGCAACAGGTTCATAACTGGTGTGTGAAAACCAAAAACTCTTTCAATGCAATTCTCAGATATTTACTGAAAACCTAACAGGTACATAAACAATGTGTTGGAGATCTACACAAAACTTTAATGACAGTGCAAATTATACTCATTCAATTCAGTAAATTAACATACCTTCATGTTACTATGATACAGAGGGAGTTAAGATTGAGAATTGTGAAGTTAGAAGACTGAATGAGAAAATGAGTACACCTGAAGGCTGATTTGGTTTCCTTTGGGAACAGCCTAATCTAAATTTGTTTTGAAGATTACAATACTGTTAGTCTTATTTCAGTCCTTGTGTGTATCCCTGAAGAATTTGACCTGAATCCCTGAGAAGGGGCAGACAACACTGTGGAAAAAACACCCGCATTCTCTCAATGGTACTGCCTTCACTGCTGTAGAAGTTACTCCAAAGGTTTTCAGGTCCAAATTTTGCCATTGTAGTGGCAGTCTTCTGAAGACTGTCAGTATAAACTTCCTTAACAAAAAGTTATCAAGATTATAGATGAAAAAGATGGATATTTGGCTCAGCTTGCTTCCTCTAATCTAGCACCTGCATCTTCCATGCTGCTCCCTAACATACTGCCAGCTATTGTGCAAGAACCTTCTCCTGGCCTCCTAGTGACATTCAGCTCAACCTTCCTCCTTCTCCATTTCAACAATCTTATCTGAACACATTTTCTTCTTTCCTTGCTCAGGTGTCTTGATTCCTTCCCTCTGATCCTTTACTGTATTGAATACAAACAATTATGTAACTGTATTTCAAAAAGAACGGTGACAAAACAGAACTATATGCTCTGTATAAATTGTTGACTATCGCTTCTAGTTTACTCCCCCAGCACTAGTTCAATCATTCATCCACATTTCTATTTGTAATAACAAGGAGGCGGCTAAGGATTTCTCATTCAATTTTTGCTTGGGATGCTAAGGCGTTCCCAAACCCGGATTTTCTTGGCTTTAGAGCACTAGAGGTCAGAGGGTCACAATATGAAAGTCATTGCCCACTGCTTCAGCCGCACGAACCTGCGCCAGTAGCTGGTGGATTAGACACGCAGAGCAGCCACCCACAGAGGGAGCCAGACAGCTCGCTGCTGCGTTGAGTTGCTCACAGGGCTCTTCCCGTCCAGCCCCTGGTCCCTGTCAAGGCTCTTTTCTGCTGGTTAATCCTTACCATGGGGTCTCATTGAAGTTTTCGGGGGGCAGAACGTCTGCGCGGAGGGGAGCTGTTTATTGGCTCATAAACCACATGGAAACGGGCACGCACCAGGCCTCCCCCCTTCCAGCCTCGTCACACGCAACCAGGAGACCCTTCGGGGCGAGGAGGCAACGAAGGCAGGCGGCCTCCGCGGTGCTTTCAACGATTCCCGCTTCCACCCACCTCCACCCCGAGCGCGGCTCCCAGGCAGCCTTAGTCCCCCAGGGACTTGCGGGGCTTGCTCGGGGCCTGCGACGGGAAGGAGAGGAGGGAGCCTGCGGGCGGCTGCGCGGGGTGGGGGATCGCCCGCGGGACCCGCGCGTTCTCCTCACCCCGCTACAGGGGCTCCCATGGGAGGGCCGGGGGCTCGCCGGGGGGTGTCTCACCTTCTGCAGGGCCCGCACGTTCTCCTCGCCGAACAGGCCGCTCACCCCCTGGTAGATGCCGCTGGCCGCCCGGCGGAGGCTGTTCTGCTTGTCGGCGCCGCGGCTCCGGGCCGCCCAGGCTCCAGGTCCCACCACCTCGCCCAGCAGCAGCAGGAGAAGCAGCGCCAGGCCGGGCACGAGCCGCCCCCTGCCTCGCGCCGCCATGTCGCTCAGCCCGGCCAAGCCCACCTGGCGCCGCGCGCTGCCGCCCGACCGCCAGGAGCCGGTGGCCGCCGTTCCCAGCATCCTCCCGCCAGGCGGGCAGCGCCGGAGTCAGCCGCCGGCTGCAGCGCCCCCTGCGGGAGGCGGAGTGCGAGGGCCTGTGCCTCGGGGCCGCCCGCCCACCCAGGAGCCCCCGGCGAGCCCGGCTCGGGGAGCCCTCAGGGCAGGGCGCCCCTCGCCCGGCAGAGTGACGGGCACCGCTCAGCGGCGGGACACACACAGCACACCCCTGACAGCACAATACACACACTGCACACCCCTCCCCTCACAATACACACCCCTCCCAGCGCAACACACACACTGCACACCCCTCACCTCACAGTGCAATACACACACACTGCACACCCCTCCCCTCACAATACACACCCTCACAGTGCAACACATATACTGCACAACCCTCACCTCATAGTGCAACACACATACTGCACACCCCTCACAGCGCAACACACACCCCTCACAGCGCAACACACACACTGCACACCCCTCCCCTCACAATACACACCCCTCCCAGTGCAACACATATATTGCACACCTCTCCCCTCACAATACACACTCCTCACAGTGCAACACATATATTGCACACCCCTCACCTCACAGTGCAACACACACACTGCACACCCCTCAAGTGCAACACACATGCTGCACACCCCTCACCTAACAATACACACCCCTGACAGCACATCACACACCACCACCCATGGTCAGACTCCCAAAAATCACATAATTGGCCAAAAGAGGGGTTGATTATCCTCTCTCCAGGCCTACAGGAGGTGGGGTGTGAAGTGGTAAGCGTGTGTGTTATGTCAATCAGTCTGATCCTGGCTGCCCTGATGCCTGGCTCTCTCTGAGGTGTGTTTGTGTTTTGAAGAGGGTAGGTGTGTGTTGTGCTGTGAGGAGTGATGTGGCAGGGGTGTATTGTGCTGTGAGGAATGGTGCCAAAGGTGTTGTGCTGTGAAGGGTGTACACAGGGCCGCCCGGGGGGGGGGGCAAGTGGGGCAATTTGCCCCGGGCCCCGCAAGGGCCCCCACAAGAGTTTTCAGGGGCCCCGAGGAGAGTTTTCGGCGGGTCTTCGGCAGCAGGTCCTTCAGTGCGACCTCCGCCGGATCCGGAAGAGGTTACTACTGGCCCCTCGGCCAGAAGTGACACCGTGGCTGGTGGGGAGCCGCCGGTTCCCCCACCCCACTCGTAGGACTTTGCCAAGAGCCTTGCGCGCCATGGGGGGGCCACAGGGCAGGGCTGGCTGGGCTCCAGCGGCTCCTGGGCGCAGCGCGGGGCCATAGTGGAGCCCCGCAGTAATGTCACCGGCTCCCCAGGGCGTGAGGCAGAGCCCCGGGGCGGTGAATCGCGGGGAGCTCTGGGGGGCGGACCCCGGAGAAGCTCTGTGGGAACCATGTGTCTGCTTCGTGGCAGGGATGGCTCCAGACGTTGGGCTGAGCCGGCGAAGGCAGAACAGAGAGCGGCCTCGGGCCAAGCTTCTAGGACATGTGCGGGGGAGGCCGAAGGAAACTGGGCGTCCAACCAGTGCCTGTGGCCCTGAAGAACCCCCAGCTGTGCAGCCCGGGGGTGGATGGGGCGGGGTTGCTACTCCTGGGGTGGGACGTTTGGCAGGGGAGGCAGCATGCTCCGCTTGAGGGTGCTCAGAAGAGATGTTTGAGATTTTTTTCTCTCCTGCTCCACCGGCAGCACTCGGTGATCACACAGTGTTTAAGTTGCTTGCAAGAGTTCTGCTTTGTTTTGAGTCCAATTCCAATTCTGTGTGCATAATAACCAAACTTTCACAGCACCCAGTCCAGACTCTCTGTCTGGGAAGCTCAGTCTTTAAAGGCACAGCCCCATATACTACAAACTTTTACAGTGGGGTAGAGAGTGATTAAGGTTATCTCTCTGGGCCACATTTCATTAGACCCTAAATATCAAGAGGTGAAAGGTAGATACAGATAATTACTAGTGTTTTAGAACTACCAATCTCCTCACTTGTACAGGTATGAATATTATTTGTATCTATTATAATCAAGATCTGAAATTACAGCTAGTACTTTCATGTATGCAATAGATTCCAGGACTGAAGTGGCCTCTGGGTGTAAGCTTTTATATGTTGTGCACAAGAAGAACTGGATTAGCTTCAATTATAGTGTTGAAGGTTTCCTCAATTGGAGAAGGATCTCCCTCACTCCTCCAGAACAAGCAAGGTCCATCCCTTTGTCCCTGCCTGGTCTGGAGCAGAACAAAGGACATTTGGTGTCTTTTTCGTTACTAAAAGCTTTATTTTGGGAGTTCTCCACCTTCAGAACAAGTCCTCAGATCCATTTGTGCTGAACCTGTTAGTGTATGCTTATGGAGTTTGTCTATTTTAGAACAATCCTCATAAGGGTGCTTAAGAGTTTAGACTTCCAATCATTCCATAAAATGTCTGCGTTGTGGTGTATCCTGCCACCTTGTATCAATCAGACCACCTCTTCAGTTCTCAAAATGGAATTTAATCTTTGGATACTTGCACAGGTTTATTCACATACTTATATTCAAGTGAGTGTGTGGAGTGTCCTTAATCCAAACTTGGAGCGAGGTGTGTGGGGGTGAAGTATCTTGTTTTGAAATGATTTTGTTATACAAAAGTAGCATTTGAAAGGTATTTGGGTGAAAATGGTGAATTACAATGAATACTGTTCACACTATTTTTCTCCGGTCTTTAAAGCTGCTGAAATGTGGATATATTCTAGTGTGAAAAAAAAAAAAAATCTAAAGTAGTCATACAACCATATCCAGTTTTCCTTCAAGTTCTTACAGTTTCTCAAAGTCTCCTTTGGAATCCTGGAAATTTGAGGATGAGACTGAGAAAAGGAGAGAAAGAAATGAAAACAAGGTAAGAAAGGAAGAGGATCAGTAGGGAGAGATGAGAGCAGAGATGTAAGCTGGGGTGGAGTTACTGTAAATGCTGAATATATGTGTCAAGATTTTCTATGGGTTAGAGCATAATATATGATAAAATTCCCAAAGTGCCCCGTCCTCTTTGATCCTCCTGTGTAAACTGGACCACTTTCTTTTCAATTAAAAATCTCAGCTCAGTAAAGCAAACTACAATGTTCCTCCTAAGTCATTTTGTACTGGCATTTTTCAGGTATGGGCTGTTTTCGGGCGGAGGAAGGCAGTTGCTACTGCTTTTTTATTATCTTAAATGTAGTATAGATTTAATTATCAGCTGATATGTCTAGACTGGAGGGTAGGTTAGGCATTCTCTTTAGGTCTCTGTCTTGCTCAACTCAAAATAGATAATATTGCCATCTGCACAAGCGCCAAGCTAAAAGCTTTCCTCTGATTGGGCACACCTCCATCCCATTCTTCAGCTCATTGGTTCACAGCCTATTAGGTTTTTTTAAAGCTATTAGGCAATTAGTCTGTCCTTGTGTCAGTTTCTCCATTGTCTGGCTAGCCTCACATGAGGTGGGTTCTGGGCTGATATGGGACCAGCCAATCACGGGACAATCTGATTGTGGTGCGCTGCCGCAGGGAATCACTCCGCCTTGCACAGCCGGCGCGCTGTTCAGAACAAATGGGACAGGTGCTATTTAAAGACACAATCAGCCCTTCTGAAAGGGAATTACACTTTTCATATAGTCCCCTTCTACACACAAACTGTGATTGTGGAATTTTTTTTTTTGCCGGTTGAATAATAGAAAGTAAAGAAACTGTTGATCATTCTGCAAGGCTGATAAACTGGGATGATTTGAATGAGATTTTTTTAAAAAAAAGAATGAAATGTAAAATGCCTAATTGCCCCACCCACAATGCAAAAAGGCCTCACCTTAAGAGAAAGGTCCTTTTAAAACTGGCTGAAAATTAATGCAAAGTGAGAGGGATTTCACAGTTCTCTTTTCATGTATCTTAGTATGCTTCTAGTGAACTATTTGCTAGACAGTTATATCAGTTTACTTATATAACAAGCAGGACATCTTAGAGATAGGAAGTAGCATAAATTAAAAATCTATAGGTTTACAAAATAATTACAACCTAATCTGGAAATTGGAGAGAAAAATAGTGTGGCCTGCTGGAAAAAAGTAAAATTCTCATTAAAGGAGAGAATAAAATTATGATGTCCTTAGAATACTGCTAAAACTATTTGCTTTGTTGCTTAACTACTCCTGTACCAACAGCAGCAAAGAAGGAATTTACTTATGGACTTCCATTTGCATATTCCCTCCTAGTGTTGATGCAGATAGTTAAGTTTTTTTTTGCTCTGGTGTTTGATTTTACTTAGGAAGTATTGGGGTTTCATACACTTCTTTTTTTTTTTCTGGATTAAAGAAAGTTAAAGCAGTAATAACTCTTCTCTATCTTAAATCTAGATATATATTTTCAAGTGCCTTAGGAAAGTCACAAAATAGACAGTGCAGACCTCCCTCAGAGATATTGTTTTTGTGCCACCCGCAGATATCTTTAAATCATTTTACATTTGGCCAGATTTTTAAGGTTCTCTTCACACCAGAAGGGCAAGAAACTCAGAGTCAGAGAATCTGCTTCCTATTTTGAAAAGCTGTGGGAAGAGATTTACAGGGAATCTCCATGTAGAGACTACCCCTGCAACAAGCCACTGTGGCCCCCAAACCTGACAGAACCTGTAGGACCTGTGGGAGGCCAAGGCCATCCATATCGAGACCATGTAACTGTGCTGCTTTGTCTCTGTCTTCTTGGATCCCAATGTGATTAAATTGGACCTGAATCACCAACAACCTCCTCTGTCTGTAGTTGCCCCAGGAGGGGATCTGCAGAAAAGGTAATACAGTCTTTCATTGCACCCTACTTCATCCCATTGTGCCCTCCTGGCCCAGTGTGACCCAGCCCCTAGGAAGGTTTTTGTGTGTGTGGAAAAGCAGCATTTCAAAGAAAATTACGTTATTCAAACTGTTTTCTGCCAGCCTTCAAATGTGCTAAAAATGGGTGTATTCTAGTCTCAAAACATCTAAAGTAGCTATATAAGTAATATACTGTGATTTCTACTGTACCCTTCATTAGAGAGACAAGGTGGCTGAGGTAATACAGTATCTTTTATTGGACCAACTTCTGTTGGTGAGAGAGACAAGCTTTCAAGCGAGACAGAGCTGGGAAATGTACTCAAAGATATGCCTACACTGCACTTAGACACCAGTGGCTAGTCAGTGCCTGCCGACTCAGGTTCCTGAGAGTGGGGTTAAAGGGCTGCTTAATTTTGGTGTAGGCATAGGGGCTCAGGCTGCAGCCTGAGCTATGGGACCCTCCCATCTTGCAGGGTCCTAGCTGGAGCCTGAACATCTACACTGCAATCAAACAGCCCCAAACCTCATGAGTCAGCTGGAACAGGCTAGCGTGGTAGCCTGGGTGTTTAATTGCAGTGTAGACATACCCATAGTGTCACAACTAATGCAAGGCCGAACAGATTGTTTAGCACAGTGGCTTTCAACCTTTTTTTAATTTGCAGACCCCCAAAACATTTTGAATAGAGGTGCAGACTCCTTTGGAAACCTTACACCCCCAGGGATCCCTGGGCCACTGGTTGAAAACCACGGGTTTAGCACAAATAGTTCACCCATATTTCAAGGGACCATTCATGGTGAGTGCCCCAGGTACACCTGTCCAGTCTGGAGGTGAGGGCTGTGGAGGGGGAAATGAGGAAAGCCCAGTTGCTTGTCCTTTTGTTACAGTGCCAGCTTGGAGCAGAGACTTGGGGTGACTACATCACCACCAGGGATGGCAATAGGAGATGCCTGTTCTCCATTCGTTTATCACTGATCGCTTCCCTTCATTAACTGTTCTTAAATCCCCACACCCCTTTCCTTCCTGAGCATTAACGATGCTGGGGGACTGTGCTGCATTTATCTCAGGCTTCTGATTGCTTGGGGTGGAGGTGTGCGGGGAGAGGGGCAAGGTTACCCTGCACGTCAGGGGGTGGGACCCCTGGCTCGCTGTTATCGCCAGCCCCCAGCGGCGCACTCTTTTTCCTACCTGCCCGGCGGAAGGTTACAGGCAGGGGGCGCGCTGTCTGTAAAGGCGGGCCCGGGAGACGGGGCTGGGCAGTGCTGGCTGGGACGCCGGGAGAGTCGGGCAGGCGCTGCGGAGCTGTCTCGCCGCTGCCATGTCCCGGAAGCCGGAGATCCTGGAGTCCCGGGTGATGTGGGAGCCCGACTCCAAGCGCAACACCCAGATGGACCGGTTCCGGGCCGCGCTGGCCGGCGCCTGCGGGCTCCGCCTGGGTGAGCGGGGCGGAGGGTGCCCCCGGGGCATGGGGGAGCCCTGCTTGAGCCAATGCCTGTGGGGTGGCAGCGGGGGCAGCCCGCGGGGGGTGCAGCCCCGTCAGCGCTGGGGGCAGTGCTGGGCTGGGATAACCTGCCTGGGTACGGCCCCAGCCGTCAGTGGGGGGAGGCAGTGGCTGGCCTAGGGGGGTTGGGGGCCAGTGTCTGGGATACAGCCCCATCAGCAAGGGGGGGGGTAGTAGTTGGGCTTAGGGGTGTGTGTGTGGAGGGGGGGCAGAGCTGGGCTGGGATAACCCGCCTGGGTACGGCCCCAGCTGTCAGTGAGGGGAGGCAGTGGCTGGCCTGGGGGGATTGGGAACTAGTCACGGATACAGCCCCATCAGCAAGGGGAGGGGTAGTGGTTGGGCTTAGGGGGGTGTGTGTGGAGGGGGGGGGGGCAGAGCTGGGCTGG
This sequence comes from Trachemys scripta elegans, assembly GCF_013100865.1. Classification (NCBI taxonomy): domain Eukaryota; kingdom Metazoa; phylum Chordata; order Testudines; family Emydidae; genus Trachemys; species Trachemys scripta. The sequence goes on from NC_048312.1 coordinate 9,428,715, forward strand.
GGCAACCTGCTAGGGTTACAGCCCTGTCCATTTTTGATATGTGACTGTACTGACATCAGTGGAGGTACACCTGTCTTGCACCCTGGGAGTGAGGTGGGAACCAGGCCCTGTGTCTTTGGCTTATTGCATAACTAAGACAGACCGGGTCCCCTTAAGAAACATCAAATATATTATCTGCAAATAGTACCGCATGGGGCGGGAGTCACTTTCTGAGAATGAGTTGCTTACGATTCCTAAAGCATGTTTTGAAACCTTTGAAGCATCCTGAACCCTTTTAGGTCTAGAGGGTAGCCCAGGCTATGAATAGTCTCTGGTGCCCTGCCAGTGCCTAATACATGAAGAGGCTTCAAAATGTTGCATCTAGTTTTATTAGGCACTAAGAGACTAAAAATAAAAATGTATGGGTTTGCTGTCAGTCTTGGCACTGGGTATCGGCCATAACAGCATTAATATTAGTGGCTACTGTGCACTTACGACTTCCAAGGACATGAATATCATCAGGTTAGGTTTTGTTTTGCAAAGGCCTCTATCAAGAGGCAAATTCTGCTGTCTTGGTTTAAAATTGATCTGTTTGGGGATCCCAGGCCTATGAGTCTGTTAGAGAATTAATTTTACATAATGCTGTATGCACATGGTATTACACAGTAGCATGTCAGTGTTAAACTAACAACATCCTAAAGGCTCAAGTAAGGACAAACAGTACAAATAAGACAGGACAAACAAAATGGGGAATGGCCATCTCTGAGTATATGATTCGTGAAGAGCATGTGGATCTGTAATTTCTGGAAGGAAGGGACAAAAGGAGTTTGCCCTATATTAATAGGAAGGTTATCCCATTGATATGGATTGATGTGGGAACAAATAGGGTAGTGATGAGACGCTTAGGTGGAATGCAAAGGGCAGAATGGTATGTAAGAGGTTGAGATTAAGGCATATGTAGGCAAGACTAGGGTAATATATGTAGGCAAGGGTGGAATTACGGTGTGCTTTGTGGATGTGGGGGGGAGAAGAAGTTGTTTGAATAAGATATGGTGGAAGAGTGGGCACTGATGTAGATTTTCAAGTAGTGGGAAGACCTACTGGGAACATCTGGGTAGAGGTTATATTGGCAGTGGCTGCATATCTTTGATCAACTGGAGGAATGAGTGATGAGAATGGGGCAGGCCGGAGAGGTATAGGCTGCAATGATTTAAGATGTCCCGAATGCTGGAATGGAAAAGAACTGACTCATTTTTATATAGGGATCTTAAAAAATGGGTGACAGGATTTGGCAATGGCCTGGGTATGAGGAAACCGTAGAAGAGACGAGTCAAGGATAATCTTCACATGCATCTATCAGTCAATATCTGGTGTTTCTAAGGTGCCTGTTATCATGAAGTCTAAGCCCTCAATCTGAAAAATTGACACTTACTTCCCAGCTGAAGGCATCAAAACAGGAAATAAATGGTTGTAGCACTTCCTGATCTGTCAACCATTGACAATGTGATAGTGACTGCTTATACCTAGGGATCTTGCAAAGAGGAGGCTCATGATGTTTATACTTAGAATTTTTATTCTGTATATCTCAGTGCTTTACAAAGGTGGGCAATATTTTTCATTTACAGATGGTGACACAGACATCCTGAGGTTGAGGTCCAAGTTTTCAAAAGTCATTAGTAAATGGGGGTGCCTCAAATGTTGGGTGCCCAGCTTGAAACAATTGGGACCTGACTTTCAGGGGTGCTGAGCATTCAACTCCATTTGAAGCCATTGAGGACTGAATGCTCTCTGATGGTGACCTTGTGGTAGGGAATGGGAATAGCTTATTAACAAGCAGAACGTTTTGTTCTTTGTGAGGGCCTATTGATGTATGGTTCTCAGATGGCTTGACAAAGGTGGGGGCTAAAAATCTGTTCTGAATAAACAGACACATTTTTCAGTACATTAGTTAATGGCTTGTAAAGCAGTCAGGTGAGCTGAAACCATGTGTTACTAATGCTATGTCGGCGCACATGCGTTGGGGCAGATGCTCTAAGCCGATGGGAGAGAGGTCTAATGATTCCAGCTCCTGCCAGTGGCGGTAGCTATGTTGGTGGGAGAAGCTCTCCTACTGACATAGTGCTGTCCGCACAGGCGTCTAGGTAAGTATAGCTTGTGTCGTTCAGAGGGATGCTTATTCACACACCTGAGTGACATAACTTATGCCAAAGTAAGTTGTAGTGTAGACATGGTCTAAGTTGTCTGTGTGGATCAGTCACTACTGCTTAAAGTCCTATTGGTAATACCCTTAGCAGGGAAATGGCTATTTATCTTTTGGATGCCTCAGATTGTCCCTTGTTAAACTTCTTAATGTGGATCTGTGATCAGCCTTCCCCTTCCATTTATTCCACTTCATCCACTGACTTTCTAAGCTGGTCGATATCCTCAGAAGTGTTGTTTAAAAATGTAGATAAGTACACTAATATACATTTTATTTTTAGCCAACTACAATGAGTTGTACCAGTGGTCTGTCGAGTCCTACTCTGATTTCTGGGCAGAATTTTGGAAGTTCAGTGAGATTGTGTTCTCTCGTCTATATGATGAGGTAAGTCCGTGCTTACTTAATTTTGGTGGTATTTAATAACCATCATAGTGTTTGTAAAATTGGAGTAGGTAGAGGGATGGGGAAAGGAGGTGGAAAATCAGTTTTATTAAGCAAACAGAGTCCTGTGGCGCCTTTAAGACTAACAGATGTATTGGAGCATAAGCTTTCGTGGGTGAATACCCACTTTGTCAGACGCAAGGTGAAGGCTGTGTTAGTTACTTAAGAACCATATATCCTGGCAGTTTACTGAGCTGTCAGAAGGCTGTACCTGGTGCAACGTTCAGCATGTAAAAGCATCCAGGGACAGATACTGCCTGTGGACTGGATTGTGCCATTAAAGCACTGGCCCACATTGGGGGCAGTCTGGACTCTTGCTGCTTCAGGAGAGGAATTGTGCCTCTGGAAGCACAATTGATCCCTATCTCCATTAAGTGAAACACTTGATTGTTACTGCAAATTAGTCAGTTGTCTAAATGCTAGAATATTCACTTGCTGTTAGTTACAAACACGAAAACTGGGGGCATAGCTGAGGCCTCTTTCAAACCAATGCCCCTAAATACATAATTGGACAATACAGTGCTTCCTTGTGAGCTTTGCTGTTGTAAACAGACTTGGATGGTAACTTCAGAGTTGCCTCTGGTCAGACACATGCTGAGCACTTACAATCATAAAAACTCTCTTCTTTGAAAGAAGCCCTGTAGCTGAAATTTTACCAAGCTTTTGTAGAAGGCAGCTTAGTACTCGACCAGAAGAATTTTCTCATTAGAATACCTCCACCATCCATGTGATAGGACCTGAGGGCATAAATTGAAGCTTTTTTTAAAAAAGAGAGCATTGTATGGTCCTAAGAGAACATTTTAATTTGGAAAAATAACTAATATGTACTCTACATGGCAGCTTAAAGCAAAACACTGGAACCATTCAGGAAGCTTGGCGTAAAACTAAGCAGTTTTTTTTTTCTGTCCCAAATGCTAGAGATACTCCTGAAGTGTGACTTATTGTAACATAATTTGGGGAAAATTGTGAAATGGGAGCCTGAAACCTTCTTGGAACTGATTAGTTCAAGATGTGGCAGGGGATGTTTCTGTTGCACTTTTTTTTTGGTAACTCCTTTCTATTGTGGTTTTCCAATCTGTTGGGTCTCAGATCCCTGGATGGATGGATCTTTGGTGTGGCGTTGCTTAATGAATAGATAACTCCTTTTGCAGACTTATGTGCAAGTCATAGATGGTGCAAAAGTTTACTTGGGTGCATAGGATCCTGTTGTGCCTTAGGAGCAGAGACAAGGAGAGAGCACTACCTCTACAAACTTATCTTAACAGCCCCCCACTCTTGTGTGTCTGGCAGTCAAGGCCTGGTCCACATATTAAATTGCGTCAGTTAAACTAAATTATTTAAACATGGCATGATTTAAAATGCCCCACAGTTTCCGTTTTTTTAGGCAAGTCCTAAATTTAATGTTAACTGCATTTTTTAGGGATAAAATTAAATACCTACCTTTTGTCAAGCACTCTGAGATCTCTAGATAATACCTAGCACTTCCTCTGGATTTCCTAATTAGAGCTAGGGGTGTTGGACATCGCATTGCTCGAGCCTCTTGCTGGCGTGGCACTCAAACTCTGCCTGCTTGCAAGTAGGACAGCACTCTGTCACTTGGGCACCAGGGTAGACGATTCCTGTGAAGGAAACACTGCACTCAGTTTGAGATTAGTCGTAAATTTTTATTGAGCTCTGTGGGGGAGGGCGAACAATGTAAATACAAGTTTGCCTTGCTATGTGTGTCCATAGTGTGTTTTTATAAATAGGAAGTGAGAGCAAAAAGCACACTTTCTAGAAAGGCTTCACTTGTGTACTACTCAAGAAGTCACACAAACCCAGTCATTGTCACCAAGGGGTTTAGTTCGAGGTATGTGCATCTGTCTTGAACTCAGGACTGGCAGACAGGAACATCTGAGTTCTGATCTTGGCTTGGACACTGATTCCACCTGTGGCAATGAGCAGGTCGCTAAACTCTCTGTGGCCAAAGTTGCGGGACCTAGCCTGTCTGCTCCTTGGTAAATGGAATAATGGTACTTGGTTGTTAAAATTACTTCTCTAGCTTATGTCTGTAAAGTCCTCTGAAGATGAAGAGCTGCAGGCTTTCCTATTTTCCAAGGATGTCTGATACTGTTCCTGCAGGTAGTTGACCCATCTAAGGGAATTGCAGATGTTCCAGAGTGGTTTAAAGGCAGTCGGCTCAACTATGCAGAAAACCTTCTGAAGCATAAGGAAAATGACAAAATTGCTCTCTACGCGGCGAGTAAGTATTTAGTTGTGACTTCCATTAGCCAGTAGCCCCTGTGTTTTTCACTTGTGAGATAGTGAGTTTGTCCAACTAAAATAGGCAGTGCTTTTTTTCACGTGCCCCATCACCTTCTGATATACGTTGAGATAAAGTAGGTTTTGGATGAAGGGGGAGGTGGACAGCAAATCAGCCAGCTTAGAAGCATCTGCCCAAGTCCCCTATCTCGGAGGACAGTGAGAAGATGGGCTGTGGTGGCAAGCAGCCAATTCTGGAAAAGTCCCTATGGACTGGTGAAATTGAGCTGGGTTAGTTGGGGTTATGTTGTGTCTTGTTTAGCACCATCATCAGCCCTTTCATTTAATAGTCTGCCTTCCAGCATCATTGGGATTTCTGTTATAAACACTTGCTTTAAAATGGGGTCTTTCTGACGCAGTCACCCCTAATCTGTTACCTTAGATATGGTCAGATTTGGGGGGTTTTAAAATCCTTTTTTGATATTACAGGAAGACAGGGTCACATGGGAGTTGGGAGTGGGGAACTCCAAACTTCACAGTGCAGTAACATCAAATTCAGTTAAATAAATTTTCTCCATTGTAATAGGATAAATTTCAGGAAAATAAAGGTTTTAGGATGATGGATGGAATCCTCTATTAATGGATGTTTATTGCCCTGTTCATACACTTGAGGTATAGTTGTGCTTTTAAAAAAAAAAAAAAAAAAAGGCTCTACAAACACTTGCTAACTTGCTGCTTTAAGTCTTCAAGTCACAAACATACATGGAAGAGAATTGTATGAACTGAGCTGAAATCCAAACATTATTTGCATTGGGTCTGAAGAGGCATATCCAGAAGAGAGATTTTGGCACTTACTTACATGATCTTTATTGCACATGAGCAGATTTGTGTGTGTGTGTAGTCTTTCCTGTCTGCAGCCTCTTTTTACAATATTGGCTCATTGTGGCCGCTCCCTCCACCCAGAAGTGCAGCAGTGGAACTGCTCTGCAGCTTCTATTGCAAACACACAAGCTGTGGTAACTGGTGTGCCACCATTTATCATTTCCTAACATAATTTGCACCCTTAAGAATCTGAATAAGTGTAAGTTATACTATGTAAGTGTTTTTAAATAAATGTATATGACTGCAGTATATCTCCTCTTTTGCAAAAAGATGCACCGAATTTAATGTAAAGGCTATATCTGGTTTCAGAGCAACAAGCTTTAATGGTTACCAATCGATGAGTCAACTTTTTCAGGAAAATAACTAACTATAAAGTACAAATGCAAAACCAAGATTAAAATTAATTTTAAATCAAAGCAATTTGAATCCTGACTTAAATCACTCAACCCTACTTGCATGTACCAAGATTAAGATTTAGCTTTAAATTTGTCATGGAACTTGTGTTTTTTTTTTTTTTTCTTTTTCATATGCATAAATGGGCAGAGCTTAAAGATGTATACAGAACCACCTGAACAGTGCAGTTCACTTACGTATTTCCTTTCAAAAATCTAAACCTTCCTAGTACCTCACAATATCAAATTCTTTTTTTTTTTTTTGTAACTTTTTTTTATTTTTATCTCCTACCCTAAGGATTTTAGTTACACACCTTGGAAGGAGATAATCTAATTTAAGGTGTGTGTTGACTCCTTACTGAGTTGTATTCTGAGCTCTCCATGTAGCTTTAGCCAGGCCTGATCCTTTCAGTGAGGACTGGCAGAGACAAATGCCCCTTTTAATCACTTAATAATAATCAAAGACCTATGACCTGCAGCCTGAACACTCCAATTAGACAAAACATGATGTAAAATTTTAGGCTCACTATTGGAATTGTAAAGAGTCTACATGGGATTCTTTTTCTCTTGAATATGGAGAACAGTTAAGTCCCCCCTTAGATACATAAATAAAAACATAGGAGAGCCATCTGCAGTAGGTTACCCTAATGAAGAAGGGAAAGTATAAATAGATGCATTTTGTTTCTTGGATTAATTAAAATGGAACTGAACACCTGTATAAAATCTATACTGAGTCGAGAGAGTGAGTGGCAAAATTTGTAACCTGGTTCAGCTGCAACAAGAAGTGATCTGTTAAAGTGTCATCGAAATGAGACTTGTGTAGCTTCAACCTTGAAAGATCGACTTGTCACTTAGCTGCTTTTTTTTTCTTTTTGAGAGCATTAGAAACATTGTGTAATTAAGAGTTGTTTTTAAACAAGCCCTCTGCAATGGCTACAAGGCAAACAGTTAGTGAAAGTGGGTAAATCTGTGAAACTGGCTTTAATTGACTTTCATTGTCTCAAGGAAAAGGTTAAAAGTAAAATGAGGTAAATAGTTTCTAAAATTTTTTCAGTTCTGATAATCTAAGGAATTATGAGTAACCTAGGATTACCATACTTAACAAATAAAGAGGACCCTCCACGGGGTCCTGGCCCTGTCCATTTCCCACCCCCAGCTCCGCCCCGTCCCCGCCCCAACTCCGCCCCTCCTCCCTCCCACTCCCAACCACGCGAAAAGGGCTGCCCGAGCGCTACTGGCTTCACAGTTTGCCGGGCAGCCCCCAGACCCTGCGCCCCTGGCCGGCGCTTCCCCAGCGCAGCTGGAGCCCGGAAGGGGAAGCGCCCAGCCGGGGGCGCAGGGTCTGGAGGCTGCGCGGCAAACCGTGAAGCCGGTAGTGCTTGGGCTTCGGGCAGCCCCCTTGCCTCCGGACCCTGCACCCCCAGCCGGGCACTTCCCCTCCCAGGCTCCGGCGGTGCAGGGTCTGGAGGTATGGGGACTGCCCAAAGCCCGTAGCGCTTGGCTCTTAAACAGCCGAAGAGTTGTGGAGGAGCAAAGCCACCGTGGGAGGGGAAGTGCCTGGCCGGCATTTTCCCGGACATGTTTGGCTTTTTGACAATTCCCCCCAGACGGGGGTTTGAGTGCCGAAAAGCCGGACATGTCCGGGAAAAACCGGACGTATGGTAACCCTAGAGTAACCTGTTTTAATGAATTAGTTGGTTTAACATATGATTGTCCCTTTTTATGCTGAGATTAGCTTTGTTTGTTCTATTAGGTGTACCTGAGACTCATCGCTTTGTTTAGCTTAACCATGTAATTCAACATCAATAGGAGGAAACAATATTTCCTGATTGACAGGATACTTTTAATACATAGTTCTAAATCTGCACTATTATTGATTCAGCATGGGCAAGTACTGTATGAGTGCATGAATGCAGTGAGTATTAGTACTCCTTATGCAGAGAGTACTGAGTTGCATCTGCATCTTTATTCCAGGCCCTTTTCTGCATTTAATCTTCTTAAGTAGTCTTATTTCAGTATATTACTGCTGTGTCAGAATGGAGCTTAAGGAATCTGTTTGGTTCCAGCAGTCATTGGTGGTGATTTTAAAGGAAGGTTGTGGGTATTTCAGACGGAAGATTAAATGCAACTTTTATAAACCCCTATCCCCTTTCATGCAGACCTTTAATTTGGATTGCATCTTGGCTCTTGTAATATTTCCCACAATTGGTTATGAATGTTTGAGGCCTACTACCCACTCCACAGGCAGTTAAACTTGCAGAGGAGGAGGAAGAGCAAATATTATACTCTGCTAAAGGAGCTGTGCTGACCGTAGCCAGTCTGCTAGAATACATGCCATAAGATTCAGCATCACTAGCGCAATTTACTTACCACATTCCTGGACTTGTGTATGTGTGTTGGGAATTCTGGACCTTGGAGACAGGGCAGGCCCACTAGTCAGTGGGAGACAGACTGGGGAGCCAAGAGAAGACAGTTACATTTCATAACTCTTAGACATTCTCTTATTTTATTTAGCCAATTTATTAAGGACTTGTGTAACATCTAGTCTTGAGTACAAAAATTTAAAACTCCCCATAGTTCTCTCTTGAGATGAACTTGGCCCAAATGAGTGTATTTGCACTGGAGAAATACTGCAGAATTTTCTTCTTGGCATCTTGGAGATCCTAGAGTGCTAGGAGGCCTAGAGTAGACCCTAACTGAGACCTAACTAACAGGATTATACATTTCTTTAGTCACCCAGTGACTGGCAAATTTAAATAAAATTTAACCTTAAACTGATTGTTTTGGGTTTTTTTAGCTCTAATTAGAAAACTAGGCAGCAGTCTTTATTTTTCCTAGATCAGAAAGGTATGGGGGAAAGCAGTCCATGCTTTAAATTTTAAACAAATGCTGTTTGACTCTTGCCTATTTACAATCAGCAACTTACATTTTCAGCAACAGATGTACAGCCCTGCCCTGTAGTGAGTGAATCCCATCCATTAACACAGAGGTCTCATTCTAAAGACAGGCTTTGCACAGGACAAGAATATTATTAAAGGGCCAGTATTCACAATTGTCTGAGAGCTTTTTCCTCAAAATAGCATCTTCGTCTCTTTCTTTCCCCCAGGATGAATCTGTTGCAGTGGACTCTGGTTCTTAGATTGCAGTGTACGATTTCTAATTGACTTCTGTTATAAACCTTTTTTCTTCAGAGGAAGGCAAAGAAGAAATCTTGAAAGTCACTTTTGAAGAGCTAAGACAAGATGTTGCTTTGTATGCTTCAGCCATGAGGAAAATGGGAGTGAAAATAGGAGACAGAGTTGTTGGTGAGTAAGGTTTTGGGCAGGGCTGGAGGGGAAATATCCCTGAAGCAAACTAAGTGAGTTGTTTAGGGCTCCAGAAACACACATATAGGAGGAGCACACCAAAGAAAAGACCCTTGTGCTGGTGCGTTTATATTGCTATGAAATATGCTTCTGGAGAGATGGAAGCTGGTTTAGCCTCAAGTTTTCCATCTCTGGAGGAAAAAGTAAATGATTTATTCATAACTTTACACTGAGGTCTGTTTCACAACTTAATAAGCCTTCTGTGGAAGTCAAAAGTGAGCAAGATGTACACAGCCGACTGGTGATCCTGTTAATAATATATAATGTCGCTGCAGCAATTTGAGCAGATTAATACTCTCATTGAACTCTCTGCTATCGTATGTTTTTATTTTGTATCTTTTTTTCTCAAGAACAAACAATATTGGCTAAATTCAAGCAAAGTGTGGGCGAGCATTATGCAAGCTTCTCCTGTTCAGCTCTGTCAACACACCTCATTGGTGACTTTTTTTTTTTTTTTTTTGCATTCAGTTTTCTGATCCATGTGCTATGTCTGAAATATAGCATAGGTCTATGGGGCATGGATGGATCTCCTCTACTTCTGTCTGCACATCATATGTCACACAAATGGTACTTGCAAAAATGATGATGCACAGTCCTTTCATCTTTGAAGATCTGGGTTCAAGTTCTCACTTGTGCATGCCGGTGGGCAGTGGAGCAGATCTTAACCCTTGATATACTGTTATGCCACCACTGCCCTCACTCCCCACCTGTAGATGTCTCTTGAATAGTATCTGTCAACTATGCTAAATTGTAGGTTGGTCTTGGGGAGGAAACTCACTCTCACTTATGACTTAAGTAGGGTTACCAGATAGCAACTGTGAAACAACAGGACAGGGGGTCGGGGGGTAATAGGCGCCTATATAATAAAATTCCCCAAAAACAGGATTGTCCCTATAAAAACAGGATATCTGGTCACCCTAGACTTAAGTGAGAACACAAACCCAGATCTTCAAAGATGAAAAGATTGGGCATCATTATTTAAGTCACACTAATGGTACTTCCAAAATCTACAAATGGAAGTAGATGAAATCCATGCTGCAGAGACCTTTACTCTAAGTGGAACATATACTGTGCTATACAGATCAGAAAACTGGACCTTCAACTGATATATCAGCCTCTGGCTTGGTGAAAGGGGAGGACACTTACTTAATAATACACGATGAAGTCCTGAGGCCCTTACTTGGGTGAAATGCCTGTCAGTCAGTGGAGCTTGGCCTGATTAAAGATTGCCTCAGTTTTTATCCTGCTGGTGTCAGGTTCATAACTGACAGGAAAACACTTTTAAATCTGAAACCAAATGTTGAGTGAAACTAATGGGTGGAGGAAATTTAAGATTTTAGCACTTGCATCTATATGGTTCCAGTTCCACCTCTTATTTGGGGCATGGTATCTTTAACAAGTGCAAGTCATGTATGAATGAAGTTCAGACTTCGCGCTTGCTACTGTTTATTCACCACAGCAAACAGTCAAATCACTACAAGTAACAGGAACCGAAGACGTTTGAAAATCAGCCTGAGTCGCATAATTGTCCTGTTCCTTTTTCAGATTATCTTTGTAGTGTCTGATTGCGTGTAATTGTGGAATAGACTGAGCAAATTTGTGCAGACTTTGAGCACCATCTATTCTGATATGAAGTTTCCCCTGGTATGCACAGAAGGAAGTCTGCAGACACTAGTTTGTAGACAGTACTTCATGGAGAGAGGGAAACAAGCAACATACAATTTTACAATATAAAACAAGGTGACATCTATTTTTTTTTTTTTTTTTTTTTTTTACCACAGAACTTCTCTGCGGGCAGATGTTCTCTAAACTGTATGCTGAAGTGGTGCAAACTGTATTAAATGTTCATCTGCATCCAGAGGGCTCTCCTGTGGTGGGGTGTGTTTGAATCTCACCTGTATGCTGCAAAAGTGAGATTCATGTTAGTAGCCAAAAAAAAAAAAAAAAAATTGCTGAGGGGAAGCATTGGAAGCGTGGAGGGGAGAAATTTAGACGTGGGACCACAGGCATGTTTTGGGAAGCTGCAAAACTTAGCATAGGGCATGTGGAAGGATTGCAGCACATTTCTAGCCTTCAGGGTTGAATACCGGCCCTGTGGGATCTTCATTACAGCTCCATTGCCTGCCTGTGGCTAGGTTAATTCCATCCTACCCACCTTTGCTTAGTTCCTCTCAAAAAGCCCATTATTTGGGTGTTGTGCATTGATGGAGAATTCTGCTAAATTGAGTGTCTTGAGCTCTGGGATGAAATAACTTCTCACTAGACTGTAAAAGTTCAAAATAAGTCTACACTTGGCAAGTTTAACTTATTTTCGAGAAGGCTCATTCTGGATTAACTCTTAAAGCATTTCATTTGTTGGGAACTTTGCCATGTGCAGCATCATGAGTTAAAATCTCATACATAAGTTCTATGATTGTCTAGAACTCTTCTGATCCAGAAGGGTCCCAGATGCCCTATTCATAAGGGGTGTCCACACTTGTGGCAGTGTGTATAGTACAGAAACTGCACACCCAGCTAGCCATAGGTCTGAATAGCAGCGCGGACGGTGATGCACTGCTTTGCTGAGTAGAGTACAGACACGCTAGAACCCTAGGGCAGGGGTAGGCAACCTATGGCACGTGTGCCGAAGGCGGCACGCGAGCTGATTTTCAGTGGCACTCACACTGCCCCGGTCCTGGCTACCAGTCCAGGGGGCTCTGCATTTTAACTTAATTTTAAATGAAGCTTCTTAAACATTTTAAAAACCTTATTTACTTTACATACAACAATAGTTTAGTTATATATTATAGACTTATAGAAAGAGACCTTCTAAAAATGTTAATGTATTACTGGCACACGAAACCTTAAATTAGAGTGAATAAATAAAGACTCGGCACACCACTTCTGAAAGGTTGCCGACCCCTGCCCTAGGGTATATATCCTACACAGCTCTCTACCTGCCCAAGCAGTGACTTCCCATATCTACACTGCTGTTTTTAGCAGCGTAGTGTCCCACTGCTGGAGCCTCCCCCCTCACCCTATCCTGACTTTTCACACTGACTATCTGGTCACCCTACTTGAACCGTGCTTTTTAGTATGCTTTAGATGCTATATATTTTTATTTTAAGTAAGGTCAGGGGACATACCTCCAAAAGCCAAGCAATTCCAAATTTAACTAATGCCAGCACTCCCTCCTCCCTGAAGTGTAGGCGTCCAGGATGAGCTGCAAGCATTAGGGTCCCAATCCTGCTGTCCTAACATGAGACTATTCCCTTTGGCTTCATTGGGAGGCTTGACTCTTAAGAACCACGAGAAGAGGTATAGATTGGAATTTCTTGTCTTGTTGTATTACTACTTCCAAAACACACAACTTAAATTGAAAATTTTAGGGAGAAATACTCGTGGCATAGTGGAAAGAGCAAAATGTTTAATTTCAAAGCACTGTTATCTTCCTGGATTTGTGATCTATTAATAAGCATCTGATTCATGACGGGGGGGAGGAGGGTCACTCTGTCTACATGTTTTATTCCCTTTCTCTTCATAACCCCCACCCCCTTAATCGCCTTTTAAATTATTTCTCAGGCTATTCCTGCCAGCTTAAATTGGTCTTCAAAATGAGTACAAAGGGAGCATCTCTTCCATTGTAGTGGCTACACTTTTAATGTTAAGATCTCTGCGGCACCAAAAGAAACGTTTCTCTAAGACTTTATGTAAAATTCTAGCAAAGGTTCCTATCTGAAGAACAGCTATTTTAAGAGAACCTATATAGGAGTCGTATTATCATACACACTTCCTTATTGCAACTCTAAGGAAAGCTATTTTTTTAGTGATATATGATCTGACTTTTCAAGCCTTGATAGCATAGGAGTTCGTGTCTGACGTTTAATTTTGTGGGTCTTATTACATTACATGCTTTTTCAAAATGTCTCATTTAAAATACAAAGATCACTTGGATTCAGATCTCACAAGCTAAGTAAGAATGGTCTGGGTCAGAGCTCTTATGAGAGACCTTCAAAGAGAACCCAGTCCACTGAAGGAAGTGGTAGTAATGCAACCGGATGCAGTCTTCTGAGTTAGTATTGAGCCAATGACCTGCTGTAGTGTTCAGGTGAACCACTTGATGTACCATCTCTTGGGTGAAATGAGGTCCTGATGTATTGTCTCTAGAGATGATCTGGGTTTTCACAGGAATAGGGAAGTTAACTCTTGCCACCAGACTCCTTGTTGTTTTTGTAGATACAGACTAACACAGCTACCCCCTCTTTTGTCTTGGCCAAATTCCAGTTGGTATCCAAGTCCCAGAGAGCATCTTTCTTTCTGATAAACATGAGGAGGGGGGAGTGAGATGTCAGTTGATATTTTAAAACATGTTCTCTAGTACCGCCTTCCTAATCAACTTGGACCTTTGTTTGCCTAGCTTCCTGCCTAGCCCCAGCAATTTACAAATTATTCCACTTCCTGTCCTAAAATTCTATTGGGTAGTGTTCTAGGTTAAACAGCTGCCACCTTCCACTCGAGAGATGGCTACACTTCAGTGGCATGCTGAGTGATATGTATGTGTGAGAGAGATTGTCTTCTCTGGTTTGAGAACTCGGCTATTCTCTTATAAAGATGTGCTGTAAAGCAAATAATTGCTCTTTATGATGTACAAAAGCAACTTACAAAAACGCAAGTTATTTTTCTACTTTTTATATTAGAAAAGTAAGTCCTGACTTGTGCCTTTTTCTCTTCCCTTCCTTCCCCTTGAGGATTTTGGCCATCTTTGGATGGCCTGAATTGTGACATGACTGCTGGAGGCTGAAACTAAGACGGTAGCTGTCCAAACGCTTAGTACTATAGGAGGAGGTGAAGGGTGTTGAGTATTAGGCTGGGAAAGCTTCAGCTCAGATTTCCCCACCCACATGCAATATCACAGTCCAGGTCCTCCCAAAGATTGCCACCTTCTACCAGGCCCTAACCTGTTTTTGACCATAAAAATAGCACGTAGAAAACCTCTTGTTTGGTATGGGAGCTTTGTACGTTTTACAGCAGCAGTAATGGGCATATTTCTCCCCCCCCCCATTTTAGTGAGTTATTGTTTCAAATGGGCAGAAATGCTGTTTAACTGAGTGAGCATTGCCAGACCTTTCCAGTTGCCCTACTGTGATTTGGATGCTCTCACTGTCATTTCTGGCCCAAAAAGCCCTCTTGATCTGCAACTACAGTACCAGGGTCTTGGACTGTTAGAACCTTAAGTCCACGGAAGCCTAATCTATAAAGGAAGGTAACTAGCCCATCCAGTTGACACCCCCTTGTGAATGTTTTACTCTGTCGTCCAAGAGATAACTAGACAAAACTCTTCATCATCGGTAACGTGTCCTCTGTTTTAAGTGCAATGAACACTTGCATCACTACAGTAACAAAGATGGAGGTAGGTGAACAAGATAGCAGTGTTGGGGCTTTCTCCTTCAGCTTGGTGTCTTCTCTTGGGTCTTCAGCTACTTATCCTTGCCAGATGTACTTAAAAGCTTAGCAGCTGCGAGGAAGAGACATTTAGCAGCAAGCATTGTTTCAAAAGCTGTGGCAGCATCTACATTTTCTGGGGATGTCTTGCAGGTCTGTCTAGATCTTAGAGGCGTGTGTATACATGTTACTGCACCTGCCAATCTTAAAATAAACAGAGGATCCCATTGGTGTAATTTGAATGAGCCAATCTTGAGGTACCCCATCCTCCCTCCCCCACCTCAGTACAACTGCTAATGTAGAACTGGAAAAATAATCCTAGCTGGCAAATAACTGACTGATATCGGGAATAAAATAAGCTCCAGTTTATCTTTATCTTTATTTCTCATCTCTGGCTAGATGACTCTTACTGTGCTCCTGTAGCAGGTCTTGTTTTATCTGCCAACAAACCCCTCAACTGCATTCAACACAACAGCATTGCATTTTATTGCTTAAAGCTAGTGCTTAAGCTACTAGGGCTAATACAGTTGCTAATGTGGTTTTAAAGCTAGCTTTCTAAGAGGATTGGTAGGTTACTAATAGTCTTGGGCTGTAGTAATATTAGCTTAAATCCAATATTACTTAAAAATCCAAGTAGGAGTATGAAATGTTGTGTTAAGGTTAAAAGTTGACACTGGGGCTCTGGCCTTGAATTGTCCCCTTTCTTATACCAGGCATTTAGGAGTAGGGAAGGAGCTGCCTTGAGGATTTTTCAGCCTTAACTTTGTTGCTTTCCTTGTGTTGTACGGTTTGATGGCTTAAAGTAAACCTTGGCCTGAACGCCTTTTGCCTTTTCTGAGTGACCAGTGATGTTTGGATGCCTTCAGTTTCTGGGTGCCCAACTTCACTCTGCAAAGGAGCTTGATTTCTTTTTCTGAGTTGGGTGCTCAGCATTTTCTGAAAATAGGGTCCTGTGTCATCATTGCAAATTGAGCACCCAAACTCTCCGGCCACCTCTGCTAAAAGCTGTAGGCCCAAATTTCAGGACTGACTTCAGCACTGTAATGTCACTACATGTTTAAACTTAAAACCTCAGCAAACACCAGCTCAGGTAAATAGTGATTCATGGGAAATGCAGAGACCTGACAGTTCTGTGTCTTGAACCTATTTTTAGCATAAACAGCCACTTTTTCTTTTTTTTTTTTTTTTAATTTAAGTAGCATGTAGTATTAAGGTCTGACTTGTGTCCTGCCAGAGTGGGTGTCCTAGGTTAAATTACTTGGATGTAGCTTGTGCTTAGAGTCCTGTGTAAATCATGATTTATTAAAGAAAGTTCCCGACAGTGTAAATGGCGAAGTACTGAGTTGTGCACACTTTGCAAAATTGAATGAATTTTACAAGTAAACGTAGTCCATTTCAAGGGCAGAATGACTTTTACAAGTAGCTTGTAAAAGTCTTTGTATCCCTGAAATGGACTAAGGTCACCTTTCTGTATTTTAAGAGTTTGTAGATATTTTCCTATCAAATACATGAAATTAAAATCATGGGGTGGGGCATTTTGACTGTTTTCATGCGCTCTGTGAAATTGATTTACTGTGGGCACTACTCATGCTGCCTCTGTTTTCATGGAAGCTGCATGCTAGTGGTGTAAGATGTGTACTCCCTGAGCCAGCAGTGAGTTCAGCTGATAGCTGGCCACGCCCTCTTATTCCTAGTACCTAGTCCCTGGTTTCTAGCCATGTGGGCAGAACTGGTTAGTTTAAATAAATATCCCCCATGTCTAGGGTTACCATATTTTGAGCCTCCAAAAGGAGGACACTCCATGGGGCCCCGCCCCAACTCCGCCCCCTCCCCTGCTTCCCGCTAACATTTGATTCGCGGGAAGCCTGAAGCAGGTAAGGGGGGTGTTGGGGGAGGAGGCGCGGCCCAGTCTGCCCCCCCCCCCCCCCCCCCCTCCCCCCCCCCCCGGGTCGGCTTGGGCCCTGGGGTGCCAGCCCGGGGCCTGGCCCAGCAACCCCGGCCCGCCCAGCACTGCCGGTGCCCGGCCCCCGAGCCCCCGGCGGCTCGGCACCGTGCCGGCCCAGCCCCCGAGCCCCCGGCGGCTCGGCACCGCACCGCCGGCCCCCGCATGTCCCGATTTCCCCCCCCGGACATGTCCAGCTTTTTGGGATTTCCCCCCGGATGGGGATTTGGAGCCCAAAAAGCCGGACATGTCTGGGAAAATCCGGATGTATGGTAACCCTACCCATGTCTGGGTTCTACCATGTGAACAGTGCCACTTTACCAGGTGTAACTGGGTTTGTCAGTTTTCCTGCCACCTGGATCTCTGGGTGGGAAGACCTCCAAAGCTCATTACACCATGTGGGCCAACTCCCATATCCTTTACACTCAGTCTCTGGGACAATGTGGGATAGGTTGCATGGGTGCTGGATTGAATTTATGAAAGGGATTATGTAACATGGTTGCCTGAGCTAGCCGGGGATTGGACTTGATGACCCAGGCTGTCCCTACCAGTTGTATTTTCTTTAGCTTCCTAGGCTTTCTCAGAGTCCATAGATATAAGTATGGTTTTACAGTGTGGGAAATGAGCACCAGCATTAGTTTTCTCATGCTGAGCTCTGTTTGCTGTCAGTGTCAGGAGAGCTTGTCCAAACCTGCTTGCGCGTAACAGTTCTTTGTAGTGCAAATACAGGAAAAAGGGATGTTAGTCTGACATTTCCCCTTGGATGCTCAGGATGGATCTGTTGAGGAGATGGATCCACACACTTTTCCTGGTCTTACAGGAACACTGTTCTAACCTGTAAATGGTAGGCGTGACAAAGGTAATTAATAGCTTACTCCCATCAAAATCAATGGGAGTTGGGGCCTTTATGAATCTGGCCCTAAAGTGATTGTAAAAATGGCACTTTCTCACTCAACAGATCAGCTCATTGTTCTTTTAGCCTTGCAGGACCAACAAAGCAGAGTGCACACACTTCATCCTGTTCCTTTTTTGGGTATCAGTAAAAACTCTCTTACCAGGTTTCAGTCACTTATACCTGTGCAAACGTACTGAAAGCATTGGGGGATTCCAAGGATATTCCAGAGTATGATTTGAAAGCAGTAAATTCCACAGATGTGGATAAAGGTTTATTTTGCCCTGCAGAATCTTTGGCCAGTGGTGATGTGAGAAGAGCAGAAACCAGGCTGTTTTTCTTAAGTACTTGCTCATGTTGATTCCATTCTAGGTGTGCGCGTGCCTATGTGTGCAGTCATCGGAGATTTTTGCCTTAGCGGTATCCGTAGGGCCCATTGTGGTGCCCCCTATGCTCCATGCTACCGGCGCTGCTGGCCCTACGCCCTCTCAGTTCTTTCTTACCTCACGTGGTGGTCAGTCCAGTTGGAGCACCTCTGTCCCTTGCTTGGCAAGCAGTGGGCCAGTGGTTTCTTTCTAAGCCTTATGCTTCTAGTTGTAAAATAGTTTTATTGTTTGTTAGTTAGTAACTAAGTAGCTGTTAAGTGTTCGGTTAGTTAGGGTCCCAACAGGGACTTTGTCACAGGCGGGCCAGGCCAGTCTCTGGGATTTAAGCCCTGCTCCATATGTAACAGCCTATGCCTGTTAGTGACCCACATAATAGTTGTCTGCAGTGCCTCTGGGAATCCCATGTGAAGGAGTGTTGTCACATCTGTAAGAACTTTTGTCCTCAGATGCAGAGGGAGCACAACATAGGACTCGGGGGCCCTCCTGATGCAGGCTGCCCTGTCACATGTAGCCAAATGGTGGAGTTGCTATAGGGAAGGTTTGGGCCAGGGAAGGAGAGGTCCAAGCAGATTTCTACCTTTTAAAAAGTAGTCCCATATTCTGAAATGTGTGACCGCCTTTTGAAAACAGGAACATGAAGCCTTGCCTCACAAACTCTGATCCCAAGGGAATGAGCATGAGTTTACTACATGAGCCTTTATGCCTTTGGGCACGTGACTTATGAGTGGAACATGAGTCAAACATGGTAGAAACAATACAAACTTTATGTAAGTCATTGTGAAGAAATACCATCTTGATGTATGCTGAGAGACTTGTATAGACAGTCCTGTATTTCTTCCAGAACTCCCTATGTCAGGGCATGTCAGATCTATCTAATCTCTGATCAGGCACTGGATGTGATGTTCCTTGGCGAATGGCAAAAAGCCTGATGGTCCATAAATTAGTGGTGATTAGTCAGCCCTATTTAATGTGGCACACTCCAATGAGATGAAGGGTAATACAGAAATATCAGTCCACCTCAGAAACCCTCCTCCTGCTCCCACAAACAAATTTTGTGCTTGTTATCTGGGAACAGGCAGCTCCTTAAAGTGCATCCCAGTAGACTGGCAAACAAACCAACCCAGTGTGTGCACAGAAACCAATAACCGCTGAGTTAATAATTTTATTTTATTTTTTAAAGGAGGCTCTAGGGCCTTGTTTTTAGAAATACCGATCAGGGCAGGGATTGTTTTCCTCTGTTTTGGAAAGTTCCTAACACATGGTGGGATACAATGGTACAATTTACTGCGTTGTAAATTGGACTCATTAAAATCCATGGGGGCTGCAGGTATTTGGCATTTTTGGAAACCAGGCCCCTGGTCCTGTAAGGAACATTTTTATAAATATATGCATGGGCTCAATTTTAAACTTTGGGGTTCCTAATAAAATACCTATTCTGTATTTGGGCATTGTTGCTTGCTTACTTGGATGTCGTTTAGGTCCTTAAAACAGATAAGTGCCCAAATCTATGTTTGAGCACCCTAATTTAGATGTCATTTGAAATTGGTGCTTTTAATCGGTGGGTTCAATCCTGACGATTCAAGAATCCATCTCAACCTCCCAATTGACTTTGGGGGCAGGATCAGCCTGTTTCTTCCTCTTGTCAGAATATCTGATGAAGGGGATCCCTTTGTGTATTTAAATGGCAAAATTGTGCTGCAGGCTGATAAAGCTGTATTTCCGGTTTGGAAAGCTAATGCATTTTGAATGCAAAGTGGAAACATACTGGCTGCATTCCTGCTTGAAAAGTGCATGTGTGAGAACACAGGGTATATCACTTTAGGATCTACTGTATATATCCTGCAGTATGGCTGACCCCAAATGTTCAAAAATCACATCCGACTCGCACAACAAACTCATGAGATTGGCTTTAAAATTATGAAATTGTATAAAAAAAAAAAAATAGATTTGGGTGGGTTTTTTTTAGCCTTTAGGGTGCACTGGGGTCAAATTGTGAAGCTTTCTCCACAGACACGAGGGCTAGAAATTTACTTTTTCTTTAAGAATGAAGGCTGAAATCGTGACACATCCATTTGATGTTGGCAACATGCCATATCCAAGAGGGAAGAGCTGCCTTCTCTAGGCATTGTGATGCACGGTGCTTTTAAGGACACAGCTCTCGTTTCCCGGGGGCTAAAATCCTGCGAAAAGCCCCTCTGCCCCACACCCTACTCTTGCAACCACTGCAGCTGGCTCACCCCATCTGGGGTGACTTTTATTCCTCTCTGCTCCTCCCTATTCCTGGGTTCCCCTCTCTGCCATGTCTGGCAGTGCCTGTACCCCATTCTTAACCTCGGCTCCAAACCCCAGGCCCTGATCTTTATATTTTTTTGTCCCTGGGCCCCTCTCCTTCCCCTGCCTCCAGCTGTTGGACCCTCCTCTATATTCAGATTGGCCCCTCCTCAGATTCTGCCCATCCCTCCCCTACGACTTGCCTGTTTTGCTCCCCAGGAACAGCTAGGAGCCCCTTGTCAGCCCAAAGGGGTGCAGAGTCAGGGCAGGGGTGATGTCGGCAGATCTCCCTGAGCATCCTCCATTCACACCAGCAGGGTCAGTGACAGGTAACACAAAGCAGCAGATTGTATGGGGCAGCGGATGGAAATTTGACACGGCCACCCGCATCCCTCTGTCCCCTCCCACTCCCCCGTCATTGGGCAGGCTGGCATCACGCTTGCTGTAAACAATGAGAGCTGGGGGCCAGCTTTCCTGGGCACAAGGCCGGGAGTCCTAGTCTGCTCATCTGGGAGCAGCCTGGGACAAAACCATGTCCCTGCAGTCAGGGTGTAACCAGAAGGCACGGTTCCCGGGGCGGGGGGGATGGGAAGGTCCCTCTTACCTTCCCTCCAAGTGGTGCACTCTCTGGGAGCAGGTGGCTGGGTCCCAAGCAGGCTGGGGTCTCTCCACTGGAAGAGTCTCCTGGCAAGTGTTGGAATGTTACTCCTCAATATTAACCTCTCCTGACTGCAACCAGGTCTCTGGGGACCCCAGCAGCAGGCTTGGGGATCTTGCAAGGAGTGTGGACTCCCCAAAGCGACCCTGAGTTACTTCAGCGAGTGCAATTCATTTCCTCCTTCCACTGGGACCGAGTGACCCTGGTGATCACTGAGTCGCATCCCAGCACCTCCTGGTTTCTAGCGATCAAGCGATGGCACTGCAGCCACCCTGTGCCAGACCCTGCCACTTGAGGATTCCATGTTCCCTGGGCACGGGGCTGACTGGCTTCCTCGCAGGGGCTGGGGCTCCCGCTCTCAGCCCCGGGTGACTGGGGCTCCCGCTTTCGGCCCTGAGGCTGCCTGACTGCCGGAGTCCTGGCCGCCAGGGCTGATTAACAGCGGGAGCTCGCCCAGGATTTAAAAAAAAAAAAAATTGAGATTTGACATTTGAGCTCTTTTGTGAGATCATACGTTGGGCTTAATTTTACTTACAAATTATGTCAATCACAAGGAATTCGAGAGTTGGCACGTCTGCCCCTGACTCTCATGTTGATTAAGATTAGAGGCCTGGAGCCCAAAATAAATCAGCTGATCTTGACAGGAGATGTCTTGTCACTTCTGCTCATGTATGCAATGCAATGTAATGTTGCCTTTGGCCGGATAGCTTTTGCACAAAGCTGGTTAGGTTATCAAAGGTAGGTGAGGAGAGGCAATCTGCACAGGGATTATTTCTCCCTCCTTCCACCTGCCCTGGCATGCTTGTGGGGAGAGAGCTGCAGCTGACTGAATTTGCCTTACAGTTAGATACTGGGCATTTCATAATCCCACCTTCTAAACAAACTTGTTTTCCAGTACTTCTACGTGTCCGGTAGCTTTTCGGTAATGGGTAGTTCTATATCTTCAGTTCACATTTGCCCTGGCCATTAAATTACTCTCCTCTTTTCCCATCCCCCTGCAAATCTTCAGCTTCCTTGGCCCCCTGAAATGTTGATAAATAAACAAGATCTGGATCTTTGTGACTGCAGTGTCAATTGGGAGGCCCTCAAATTTGGAGTAACTGTCTGTTAGTGCAGTTACAGCTAACTTTCCCCAGTGTCTGTGATCAGACTCTGGCCCCGTAAAAGGGGAAAATGGCAGCTGGCAGTAGAAACTTGCAGGTGCAGTTGTTTCTGATGAGATTTTATTTTGTTTCTCTTATTCGCACATCTGTATAATCTGACTACAGTAAAGTTTAGGTTTACTTTAAGATCTGCAGATTCCAGGTCTCTTCCATCTTTAACTATTGAAATCCTGTTCGTAGGTTATTTGCCCAATGGTATTCACGCAGTGGAAGCAATGCTGGCTGCTGCGAGTATTGGTGCTATTTGGAGTTCAACTTCGCCTGATTTTGGAATTAACGTAAGTAATCTCAGTATTGCCCATTCCACGGAATCCTGCCTAGTGCAGATGGTGGTTAGATCTGGGATGCATCTATTTAGAGTTGACTGAAGATGTATGTGTTCCATTTGTTTACTGTTTCTGGCATCTTGTGGCAAAACACCAGAAAATTAGATTTCCTTCCCAACTTGAGAAAGGAAACTGATTAGGCTGAGACTTTTCAAACTGCCGTGGAATCTGGAAGCCCAGTTTCCATTAATTAAAACAAACCAGGTGTTCAAGTCCATGAGAAGGTTTTGAAAGTTTCAGCTTTAAATTGCTCATTTCCAAATCAAGCCTGGGTTGGTAATATGCAATAGTTGTTGCTGTCTGACTGCTCGTTTGCCATGTTACATGAATTAATGCTTAATTCACTACATAGAGAACAGATCACAACAAGCACCAAGTGTCAGGCCAAAGATTGTCAAGTATCAGGGGGTAGCCGTGTTAGTCTGTATCTACAAAAACAACAAGGAGTCTGGTGGCACCTTAAAGACTAACAGATTTATTTGGGCATAAGCTTTCGTGAGTAAAAACCTCACTTCTTCGGATGCATAGAGTGAAAGTTACAGATGCAGGCATTATATACTGACACATGGAGAGCAGGGAGTTACTTCACAAGTGGAGAACCAGTGTTGACAGGGCCAATTCAATCAGGGTGGATGTAGTCCACTCCCAATAATAGATGAGGAGGTGTCAATTCCAGGAGAGGAAAAGCTGCTTCTGTAGTGAGCCAGCCACTCCCAGTCCCTCTTCAAGCCCAGATTAATGGTGTTGAATTTGCAAATGAATTTTAGTTCTGCTGTTTCTCTTTGAAGTCTGTTTCTGAAGTTTTTTTTGGCTACGGAAATTGAGTCGTCAAGGTGGCCTCTCCAGAATATGGCTCCAGCACATCAACATTGTAAGAATATACTGTGGATGGTATGAGACCCCTTCCTGACCTCATCTCTCAATCAATTTATGCCCTGAAACATGCAGATCAATAGCTCTTATGCTAGCTAGGATAGCTTACAACTGCAGAAGCTATACCTATTCGTAGATCTAATCGTTTTTTGAATTATATTGAGCTATTTGCCTGCAATATTCACTGCCACGGAATGGTTTTGAAAGTGTTTATATGACAAAAGAAAAAACAGTATCTACTTTCTTCCAGTGGTGTGTGTTTGGGTTTTTTTTTCCCCTCTTCTCCCCCCCCCCCCTTCTGGTTTTACTTTTATCCTGTTTATTGTAGAATCATAGAAGATTAGGGTTGGAAGAGACCTCAGGAGGTCATCTAGTCCAACCTCCTGCTCAAAGCAGGACCAACCCCAACTAAATTATGCCAGCCAGGGCTTTGTCAAGCCGGGCCTTAAATCCTCTAAGGATGGAGATTCTGCCACCTCCCTAAGTGCTTCACCACCCTTCTCGTGAAATAGTTTTTCCTAATATCCAACTGCAGCTTGAGACCATTGCTCCTTGTTCTGTCAGATGCCACCACTGAGAACAGCCGAGCTCCATCCCCTTTGGTTAAAGGCTTCTGTCAAATCCCCCCTCACTCTTCTCTTCCCGGAGAATAATTAGTTGCAGCATGGGACCAAGAACCATGAATCCAAATGCCAAAAAAACCCACTGACGCTTCTATTGGGAGAAAGAAGGAACTCTTTTTTGGTAGGTGATCCTTCCCTACATCAGAGCTGCTCATCTTCCAGAGGGCTGACATTTGAGCATTAGTATTAAGGATTTTGGAGTTAAGTAGCAAGACTGTGGTTTTCAAAGTGATGTACCGAACTTTAGCTTTAAACGATCAAGGATGTCACATAGAGATCCCACATCTAGAAGAAGCAACGAGAGAATGTAGCCAGGATTGCAATGATCTTCATGTGCCTGCCAAACAGTAGCTAGTGCCATTAAGTGTTGTTGCAGAGGATAGAAGTCAGGCCAAGACTTCTCACACCAATCTCCTTTGGGAGGTGCTCTGAAAGCTAACAAGCAGCCAGTTTCTAACCACTCTGCTGCCTCAGCTTCTGTGCCACTGCAGAATCCTGTGGCTTTCTAGTGCTAAGTGCTGTATCTTGCACTCTGCCTCATGTTTGTAAATGGCTTGGAGATCTTTGGCTGGAAGGAGCTGAATGAATGTGAAGTATTACCTGGGATAGGATATCTAAGTCACGCCCCTGAGTTGGGCTTGGCCCTTTCTCCCTTTATTTTGCACACCAGCTACTTAGTTTCACTTCCTTTTTCCATCCGATTGAGGAATGGCTCGGGCAGTACACAATTTACTTGTGACCTCTCCAGGAGCTTGCAGTTAATACTTTGTCATTCTCTTGTGCTCTTCCTCTGAAGAGCTTTAGAGGCATTGTTGAATTAAATCTCAGGACACCCCTTTGAGATGAGTATCAACCCCATTTTACAGGTGAGGAAACTGAGGCATGGAGATCAAGGGACTTGCCTAAGGTTGCACAGGAAGCCTGCTGCAGAGTCAGTGTTAGAACCCATATCTCCTGCTTCAGTCTGGTGCTTTAACACTGCCTTAATGAGCAGGGGTTTATTGGCTATTCACCGGAGTCTAACCAAGTTTGGAGCTTTCTGCAGCACGAGACCCCTGTCTTTTCTATTGACTCGTTTATTCCTTTTA
Organism: Trachemys scripta elegans; assembly: GCF_013100865.1. Lineage (NCBI taxonomy): Eukaryota > Metazoa > Chordata > Testudines > Emydidae > Trachemys > Trachemys scripta. The sequence continues at coordinate 9,453,858 of NC_048312.1, forward strand.
AGGTTTTTATTCCTTAAAAACCTCCTTTTTTGTTTCCTCAAGGAGGTGAATCACTGAGACACCAGCAGGGCTTGTGCAGTTGGCAGCTTAGGGGTGTGCTTTTGTCTATCAGAAATGCAAACCCAGCTGCCACAAAATAGATGAACCTCTTCTTACTTTTGTGGGTTGCCAGTGACTTTGAACACAGTATCTTAGTGGGTGTCTAGAACTAAATGCCTTTGCCTGGACAGGTGCCTTTCTCAAACACAGTCCATATGCTTTCTGGGTTCTGATTTTATTTAACCTAGAAATGAACCATAATGAAACAAAGTTCAGTTCAAACCTTCCTCTGGGGATTGGCCCATCCTAGTGCCCGAACTCCAGTTCCTCTCTAAAGAGCAACTCTGCATATATAAAGTTATTTATTTGTTCGCCTATCATCTAACTCAGTGACTTAGCAGAACCCCTTTAACTCTTTCCCAGTCGGATCAACATCTGCCAACAGGGTGAGGTGTTTCAGGCTAATATGGCTAATAAAAATGTAGGGCTGGAAGGGACCTTGAGAGATCATCTAGTCCAGCCATCTGAGCTGAGGCGGGACCATCTATACCTAGATCCTCCCTGACAGGTGTTTCATGAATATCCGAGTTGGAAGGGACTTCAGGCAATCATCTAGTCCAACCCCCAACTAAATCATCCCAGCCAGGGCTTTGTCAAGCCTGACCTTAAAAACCTCTAAGGAAGGAGATTCCACCACCTTCCTGGGTAACCCATTCCAGTGCTTCACCACCCTCCTAGTGAAAGTTTTTCCTAATATCCAACCTAAACATCCCCCACTGCAACTTGAGACCATTACTCCTTGTTCTATCATCTGCTACCACTGAGAACAGTCTAGATCCATCCTCTTTGGACTCCCCTTTCAGGTATTTGAAAGCAGCTATCAAATCCCCCCTCATTCTTCTCTTCTGCAGACTAAACCATCCCAGTTCCCTCAGTCTCTCCTCATAAGTCATGTGCTCCAGCCCCCTAATAATTTTTGTTGCCCTCAGTGCACATAAAGAGCAATCGATAACTCCTCTTTAAAAGAGCGCTTAATCTATTTGACAACTGTTACCAGGTTCTCTTCCCTCCCCCCTAGTAATTTTCTCAAGTCTAAACATGCCCAGTTTTTTAACCTTTCCTCACAGATCAGGTTTTCTAACTTTTTTTTTTATTACTACTAGAGTCCTGCAAATCTGTGGATAATCACATCTGCAGATGCAGATATCTGCTGATCATTTTTGTGGATAGTGGATCAGATACAACTGCGCAGGGTTCTACTCACTGGCAGTGCCTGGCCAGCGGTGTCCGGTTCAGGCAGCCCGTGGGGCACAGAGCGCTTGGGGCCTGGGGCTCGGCAGCAGATTGGAGTCGGGGCTGTCTAGCACCAGCTTGCTGCACCGCTTCCTGTCCAGCAGTACCAGCATCCCCACCATGGCCCGGCCCAGCAGCACTGGCTGGCCTTCCAGTCCAGGGCCTGGCCTGCCAGCTCCTGGGCAGCAGGAATGGTTTGCAGCCATGGGTATTGGAGCAGGTGGTGCCCCACCCATCTGCTCCATTCTGATGCAACATGTGCTGCTGCTGTGTGCCATCACTCGTGGGCCCCGGGCAGCAGAACGTGATGCAATGCCCCTTCTCCTCCGCTCCTCCCCACCCTATGTCACCCCTTCTCAAAACCTCACCCCTGCACTGCCCCTTACCTCCAGTCCTCACCCTCGTGCTGCCTCTTCCCTGCAAGACTCCACTGCGCTCACTCGCTCCTGCCTATCACCATCCCTTGTGAGACCTCGCTGATGTGGATACAGATAAAGGACAGCTAGCAGGTCGGATTGCGGGTTGATCCTGACGGATCCCCATTTTTGTATCTGCTCAGGGCTCTATTACTTCCATTTCTCTGGGCTTCTCTAATTAGTCCACATCTTTCTTAGTGTGGCCCCCACAACTGAACACGGCACTCCAGCTGATGCCTCACCAGCACCAAGTAGAGTGGGACAATTATCTAGCATGTCTTACATCTGACACTCCTATTAATATACTCCAGAATGAAATTAGCCTTCTTTTCAATTGTTTATATTTGCCTTTTTTGCAACTGTGGTACACTGACTCATGTTCAATTTGTGATCCGCTATAACCCCCAGATCCTTTTTAGCAGTACTACCACCTAGCCAGTTATTCCCCATTGTGGAGTTCTACATTGAATTTTTCCTTCTGAAATATACTACTTTGCACTTGTCTTTTATTGAATTTCATCTTTTTGAAGTCTGACTAGTTATCCAGTGTGACGGTCATTTTGAATTCTAATCCTGTGCTCCAAAGTGCTTGCAACCCCTCTCAGCTTAATGTCCTCTGCAAACTTTAGGAGCATATTTTTCATTGTGTTATCCAAGTCATTAATGAAAATACTGAATAGTACTGGATGTGGGACAGACCCCAGCAGTATCTCATTAGATTCATTTTTCTGTCTCCCCTCCCCACCCCCTCCAGTTTGACAGCAAACCATTGAAAACTACTCTTTGAATATAGTCTTTCAACCTGTTGTGCACCTACCTTGTAATACCTTCATCTAGGCCATTCTTCACTCACTTTGCTTATGAGTATGTCATGTGGAACAGTGTCAAAAGTCCTGACCGGCAATCTAGTAGGTGGGGCTCTCCTATATAAAATCCTATTGTAAGTATTCAGTTTTTGGGTGGAAGCTGTTTGTCTTTGCGGAAGGAAACTGCTGTTTAGAAAACACTAAAATGATCATGACATCACAGTTCTCACTTGGCACCTTTTGAGCAAGTTGTGACCTTCATTTTCTTATCCACTTTAAGGCATAAACTCCAATCTTCTGGGATTGGAAACTCTCTAGCACATCATGAGCCATACTAGATGCAAACCACAATGGTAATACAGGAATATTGAGTCCCTGTTCATTCTTACAAGATTTCTAGATTGAAGGTGTTATGGGGCAGGGACTGTTGCTTGTTATATTCGTATTGTAGAAATCACAATGGGACCAGCCTGGTTAAGTGATTTAGATGTTACTGCAATATAGCAACTTAAGCCCATTGCTTCTTGTCCTAGCCTCAGAGGTTAAGAACAATTTTTCTCCCTCCTCCTTGTAACAACCTTCTATGTACTTGTAAACTGTTATCATGTCCCCTCTCAATCTTCTCTTCTCCAGACTAAACAACCCCAGGTTTTCAATCTACCCTCATAGGTCATGTTTTCTAGACCTTCAATCATTTTTGTTGCTCTTCTCTGGACTTTCTCCAATTTGTCCATCTTTCCTGAAATGTGGCACCCAGAACTGGACACAGTACTCCAGTTGAGGCCTAATCAGTGTGGAGTAAAGCAGAAGAATTACTTCTCATGTCTTGCTTACAGTACTCCTGCTAATACATCCCAGAATGTTTGTTTGCTTTTTTTGCAACAGAGTTACTGTTGACTCATATTTAGCTTGTGATCCACTATGACCCCTAGATCCCTTTCCACAGTGCTCCTTCCTAGGCAGTCATTTCCCATTTTGTATGTGTGCCACTGATTGTTCCTTCCTAAGTGGAGTACTTTACATTTGTTCTTATTGAATTTCATCATATTTACTTTAGACCACTTCTCCAGTTTGTCCAGATCATTTTAATTTTAATCCTATCCTCCAAAGCACTTTCAACTCCTCCCTGCTTGGAATTGTCCACAAACTTTATAAGTATACTCTGTGCCATTATCTAAATCATTGATGAAGATATTGAACAGAACCAGATCCAGAATGAAGCTCTGCAGATTGCTAAAAGTATCGCGCTGTTGTAGTGCTCAATAGGTACTAGAGTGCACCATAATTCCATTTTCTTGTTGAAAAAACAATCTTTTGTGCAATATGATTTAAAAAACCTCTACACCTTGTAATGACCAATCTGTTCTACAGATATTTTCTGCTTGGTCTGAAAATGACAGAGTATTTTCTTTGCAGTGTCATTTGATCTTTCATCTGGGGGAAGAGTGTTCATTTTACTTGTTCTACAATGTACAAATGTGTTTCTCTCCATGCTGATGGGCTATTTTCAGTGCCCAGTTTTAAGTTTTTGTGATTATTTTTTAACCAGGCTTAGCCTTGGGATATCTGTACCATCAATATCCCTTATGCTCCTTCGGTTAATCAAAGGCTGGGTTGTCTCAAATTCAAATCAAAGTCTGTGGCCTTGTGATAGTCAGGGAAGTGGCAATATCTGTTTCCACCCAAAGGGTAGATCTTTCTCCTTCCATGCGTTCATGTAACTCCATTAACACAATTTAAAGTTTGCACACCTGCATTTTTGGGGTGGAACTGTGTGGTTCAAAGTAACTTGTGGCTTTCAACAATATTTCATAATTAAAGGTATATGTTTGTTCTATGAAATTTGGAGGTCATCTTGCATTGCTCAAACAATATTTTATATTTTCATAAATCTTAAGCAAGCCTGGAGGAAACCTGTTGCCAGAGGCAAATAAAACAGAGAACTAAGGGGTTCTTCCTGTGCGGAGCCCTTCCCCCCTCCTTTTAACACCCTCTGTGGGCCTTCTGTTTGCCTCCGAGGTATAGCCACAGGCGAAGGGGACAGTTTGGCTCATGCATATGGACATAAAAGCGTAAGTTCAGCTCTCACACTGAGAACTGTGTGGACAGACCCTTGGAGTCAGTGGGATCCCATGCAGGAACAGGAGACCACCTGCACAGTTCTGAGTACAAGATCTGAGCCTAGGAGAATACAAGCTAATCGTAATGCATCTGGGCTTCCTTGAGATTTGATCCCTGCTGAGCTATCTGGTTGGATTCAAGTCCCAGGATCACCAGTGAAGCAAGTTCAATCTACATGTATTCTCTTTGCAGAGGAGGGATTGGGGTGATCTGATCTCATCCTGTCATGAATCTAGTCCAGCGGGTTAGCGTGGCCCAGATAAGGTTCCCCCCGCCCCCCACTTGTAATTGTCTCAGTCTTGGATTTCCACTTCCCTCTTCTCCCCCCCCAACTCTTCCTACACAGGTATTCTCAGTCTTAGTTTTTAAACTTTTTTTTAAAAGCCGCTTGTTTAGACACTGTATTCAGTATGGGAGACAGTGGTCTTTAGTGTGTGTGCGTATTACTAGGACGCTTGAGCAATTCATGGACAACACTGCAAACAAATCGATAAGATGGCAAACTTATTTGAGACTCACAGACTTGGCTGTAAGCTCTTTGGAGAGCGACTTGAATGTTGTAATGTAATTAAATCAGCATGTCTGAATCTGGGTCTTTTCAACAACGGATGCTTTAGATAAGTTTCTTGAAAACCTATGTCATGTCACTGGAGTGAGACTGGGGATTTTTCAACTAACTCAGTGGCTAGGACAAGAAGCAAAGGGCTTGAATTGCAGCAAGAGAGGTTTAGGTTGGACATTGGCGGGGGGGAAAACTTCCTAACTGTCAGGGTAGTTAAGCACTGGAACAAATTGCCTAGGGAGGTTGGAGGTTTCTAAGAGCAGGTTAGACAAACACTTGTCAAGGATGTATGTACCTAAAGTGTTAGATGATAATTAAGCCTATCTTGAGGGTAGGGGACTGGACTAGATGACCTCTTGAGGTTCATTCTAGTCCTGCAGTTCTATGACTGAAGCTTGAATGTATTGCCACCTTTTCTCTCCCCTTCTTCCTTCCACTTCCCTGAGAAACCCACTTTGATGCTTTTCTGTGTACCAGAAAATGCTTTTCTTTAATTGATAACCCAGAGAGTTGATGAGTGACTGTTACTAGGACAACTTGTGGAGTCAGACAAGAGTAGAATTTAAAGGAGACAAGGAAGTGCTTATTGCCCAAAGTGCAAGAGGAATGTCTGCAAAACCCAGGAGCAAGATCTGAACTAAAGGGGCATATATATCTCTCTTCTCTTCTCCGCGCCCCCCCCCCCCCCGTGTGTATATGGAGAACTGGTATGAGGACGTCTGCACCACCATAAGCCCTATGGCAGGGATCTTAAACTCCAAATGATTACTAGGGCCACATGAGGACTAGTACATTGGCCCGAGGCCCACGTCATTGATACCCTCCTCCTCCACCCATTCTGTGAGGCTCTGCCTCCTCCCTGCCCCTATTCCAACCCCTTCCCCAATCCCTGCCCCACCTCTTCTCCACCTCCTCCCCTGAGCGCGTGGCACTCTGCTCTTCCCTCCTGGAAAGTGCCAAGTGCCACCAAACAGCTGTCTGGTGCCTGGAGGTAGGCAGAGGAGCTGGGGGCGGAGGGGATAGGGAGGAGGAATGGTGGGGGAGGGGAGCTTGGTGGGTTGCAGCAAATAACTCCATGGGCCGCATGTTTGAGACTCCTGCTCTATGGGGAGGCTGCGTGGACATTGGAGAGGTTATGCAGGACAGGGTCTCTGCACTCCTTCTGGAGGTTGCATACCAACCCTGACTAGGCCAGCATGGAGAAAATACAGAGTGGGAAGAACTACAAGATGCCTGGTTATGATCTTGCTCACATCAGTCCTACACGAGAGTAACTCCATGGACTCACTCCTGTTCACACTGGCCTGAGAACAGAATCAGTCCAAGTTTATCCTCAACTGTGCAGATCCAGTGGCTCAAAATCGTCCTTCTGGCCTTGGAATTAATGACTCTGCATAGGGACAGTTGCTGGGGTTTTGCTGCAAAGGATGAAATAGTAGACATACAGGCTGTAGTCCTGCAGGTTGAGTGGGTGAAGTCTTTTTTTTTTTTCTTTTTTTTTTTTTTTTTTTCCCAAGCCCACACAGAGCTTAATTACTCTGGTTTTATGCAGGAGGAGGAGGGGACTTCCAGTTTACTGTAGTGGTCTAATTAGATTCCAACTTCAGTTGGTCTGGTCCCAAAGGCTGGTTCTGTGTAGGAGACTTGTAAGCTGCTCATTATTTAGTACAATTTCTTAGTTGCTGTTACCACATTTACTGTGTGTGTGTGTGTGTGTGTGTATTAAAAAAAAAAATAAGTGTTCTTGGGCAAGTGATTTAAGGAAATTGCTCTAAGTGCAGTATATAAGAAGCCCACAGGAATTCCTAGAAAACTAGTTGTATCTCATTTGGACTAATATGCAGGGGGCAGAAAGGAATGGAGGTGGCAGGCAGAGAAGAAACATCTCAGTGAGCTGAGGTGAAATTTTTCGGTCAAATAGTTAATTTGCTGAAAAATGAAGTTTCAGTCACCCTGAAACTATTTGCAAACTTGGGTCCAATCTGGTAAATTTTTCCTTTTTTAAAATTTGGTGGAAAGAAAAAATTAGAAAGTTAAAACATTTCCAAATGTATAGTTGCGAATTGTTTCACTTTGAAATTTAGCTCAGTCTGACATTTAATAATAATAATAATAAATTAAAAAAAGGCAAGCTCAATGAAAAATCGAGGGGTGGGAGGGACTATTGTTTTGAACAAAATATTTGTTTGACCCAAAATTAATCTTTTGGGCCAGTCACTAAACTGAAAAATCAATTACTCTCTCAGCTCTACTAGTGAGGTCTCCTGGCTTTGCAGTGTTTTGGGAGATTCTTTTCCTGTGGCCAACTCTGTCAATTTTACGATGTTTAATATTTCAACTAGCACAGCTAGAGAGAGGAAGATGTTTTTTATTAATAGGATTTGGTCCTTGCTTTTGAGTACAAAAGCCCCGTTTCAGGAATGTTTTAGCATGTGATGTAAATCACTACAATGTGAGTATAGTCCTGATTCATTGCTGAAAACAGACTCCAGTTAACTGGAGAATAACAGCTGAATGTTTTTAGTAGTTGTACTCTAGGGAGAAGAAACGCAAAGAACTGCATTAACTTTTTTTTTCTTTTTGCAATGCCTAATCATGTCAATCAAGTTAATGTTTCCTTTACTAACCTTCATTAGCAGAATAGATGGTTTCAAATTGATGTGGCCTTTCTGTTGGATGTATCTTTTCTTTTAAATTCCGAAATGTTTTTTGGTTTCTTAGACAAATACGTTATTTTGCTGCAGTGGCTTCAGGCCAGATTTACAAAGATATTTAGGTGCCTTATAATGCAGATAGGTGCCTACCTAGCACCAGGCACTTATCTCCCTTACAATCAATGGTCATTAGGTGCCTAACCCACTTAGGCATATTTGCCCTTAGCTCCATCGTTGGATACCTAAATATCTTTGTAAATTTGGCCCTACAACTAATAGTGTTACTATGGTATTCTGGGTAATTGGTCTAGGACACAGTAGTACTTTTGGGGATAGGCATTGGGATTATAAAACAGATTGGTGTGCTCACCCACTGTTCCTTAAAATGCTGGGGATGGATGGAGAAAACCCAAAGTGATTGGTATCTTAACATTATCCCTGCACACTGCCATATCTGTTCTCTTCTTGACATTTGTGACATGGCTTGGTCTTAGCAACTGGTGGCTTTCCCCCCTTTGCAGTGTTGTTTGTGATTGTATTTCTTGTCCTTTTCCCTTTACTCCACAGGGCGTACTAGACAGATTTTCCCAAATTCAGCCCAAGCTGATCTTCTCTGTTGAAGCTGTCATATACAATGGCAAAGAACACAACCACATGGAAAAGCTGCATAATGTAGTAAAAGGTATTTCACTTCATGCCCTATTACCACACGTAGAGCTTGTGGGAAACTTCAAAACTGTTCATAAGTGATGAGGAAATCAAATCTTTAGGCAAAACTATTTAGTCTTTTTGGGTTTTTAATTAAAACAGCAACTATACAAATCCTTATTTCTCTCTTGATGAGAATAATTCACATGGTGGGATTCCTGCAGGATTAGTGGGAAAGAGTATATTGCTGAGCTGACTTCTCCCTCCTACCACTTCTTCCTGGCGCACTTACCTGGGATTGGGCCTTTCTCCACTCAGAAGCAGAGAGCATATGGAACATTTATATACTTATAAGGGAAAAATGCCATATGTGCTTATGCTGAACAGCTGGAGGCAGTGTTTGCTAGTGAATAGAGCACTGGATCAGACCTGATTCTATTCCCATCTCGACTACTAGCCTGCTGGTTGACGTTGGAAAGTCACTTTACCTCTCTGTGCCTCGGGTTCCCTATCTGTAAAATAGGGATAATGATACTGGCCTTTTGTTTAAAGCATTTCCTGATGAACAATGGTCTATAGGAGCTGGGTATCGCTATTCATGTTCATATAGCCAAACTACGCTCTCATGAATGCTCATGAAACCTGTGACTCACCAGGGTTGTGTGGATTTTTCTAATAGGAAAAACTTGGCCCGTGGGACTGGTTCTAATCCTCCCATTGTTGATGTTACACTGTATTTACATGCAAGTTTCAATCTCTTGCTGCTGGTGCTGTTTGTTGTCAGTGACGAACAGAAAGATGGGAGTTGGGAAAAGCTTGAATTGTTTCCATTACTCAGTACATACATGACACAAACTAACAGAACAGAGAAGAGGCCTTTTGTTTATGTAACTGGAAATAAGTGAATAATGGTTTTTCTACTCACTTTTTTTTTTTTTCTCCCCCCCTCTAGGACTCCCAGATTTAAGAAAAGTGGTGGTGATTCCATATGTTTCATCGAGAGAAGTGATAGATATTTCTAAAATTCCAAACAGGTAATGGGATGGAATCAACTTCTGGGCATGTGCTGTCTCTATCAGAACTAGAGATGGGATGGACCCAGAACCCTACATGGATTTTTCTCACCAGTATGTCCCTGAATGTTGGGAAATTTTTTTTAGTATTTGGCTGTTTGTAACTAAACGAACTTCATATTAGGGGCCCAACATAATCTCCTCTGGGAAGAATCGAAGTATCAGGCTCCTGTTACGTACAAGGATTCTCAGGCATGCGGCAATACAAATCTCATGGAGAAGAGAATGGACACTTGACATAGCACAAGAAGCTCTTCTCTTAGATCTGTGGGATAATCTTGACCGGACACTGAAGAAACCATATTTTTATAGCTTCCCCCCCCCTTCTTCTCAGTTGATCAGATTTTTAAGTTTCTTTCCATTTTAACTTGTTTCACTTGTTTTTCTGTATTTAGCACAAATTTTTGGAGCTGACCATACAGCCCTTATGCAAGCAGTTTTATTGGATCAGAGCTGTTCTCACTTACACTTCAGTAACTCCAATAAGTCAGTGGAATCCTTGCTCTCACCTACACCTTTGTAGATCCAGAGAGTTTAGCCCATTGACTTCATTGGAATGATTCTTGAGTTTTTGGGCTTTAGGATCAGGCTTGGAAGTTGACTTAGACTAATCAGGTTTTTTGTAACTTTCTAGTTCATTTCACTTTGTGTTGCATGCTCTAGTATAGTGATGGTGTGCTTAGGTTTCTGGCAGTGCTTAAGGATGCTGCAGTACTCTAAAATAAAACCTCTTGGTTTAAAAAAACCCCTTATTTTGTAAACTATCCATTCAGCAGAATTTTTTTCACACATTTGTGATAGAATAATGGGAGGGAAATGGGGTGGGGATGCAAAAAGTACTTTTGTCAGACTAGTAAAAATGTTGTGTACTTCAGTAAACTTTTTGCTCTATATTGGAGAAACCCCACTACTGTCAAGCATGAAGCTAAATGAGCAATTGATCTGCTTTCTTTCATTATAACACTTCTTCTTCTCTTCTCCCGTCGTCGTCCCCCCCCGCCCCAGTTATTAGCATTGACCCAGCAAGAAATCTCTCTACAAAGAGAGATGGAATTAGTTTGCTTACAAAATGAATGTATCTTTCAGCTTGTCAATACTAGGTTTATCGCTGTTGTCTCCCTCTCGTTCCTTCCCCCAACATAGATTTGTAATATCTTGGTCATATTTCACATTTTGTCTGTGCAATAATTGATATAAAATAGGAACATCCAGTAAAATTACATTATCCACTTCATTTAGCTTTATACAAAGCAACAAGCTACCCTCGGTAGACCTTCTGAGTTTTGCTTTCCATTGCTGTTTACTTCTTGATTGCTGGATACTGCAGATAAACTTGAACATGAAAAGTGTGGTGAGACTTTTTAAAAAGCAACAAAATAAGTTGAGTTTGATTTATTGATCATCTTGAAGAAAACGTTTGCTCTGTCAAATATCCTGTTAGCACATTTATATAAATGAGATCGGGTATAACGAGGAGAGGAAAGGATGCTCCAAAATCGAGCCATGAACAATCTAAATGACACTTAGAGGTAGTTTGGCTGGTTTATTTACTGTTCAGAGTTAGGTTACTCAGATACCTTTTGATACTACTAATGTTCCAAACTGTGAAGTAAGGGTCAGATTCTGTGTCACTTCAGAACAATTTCATTGTAATTGATACTACAAGCCAAAAGTACATTCACAGCTGAATCAAGGGCTGGCATAGCTGCCTTCTGACTGTCCATAACAGCCGTTCTGTCTGCACTGCATCCTGGACCCACATTGTAACTAATATTTCAATTGAGGGACTGATCCTTTATTCCAAGCCATGCCTCAAAGATTTTCTCAGGCCTGTCTCTCTATATTAAGGCCTGTCTACATGGTGAGTTAGTGTGGCAAGGTATTATTCTAAAATGCCCCAGCTTGCTGCACAGTATCATTCCATCTGAACTCCGCTACAGCACAGGGAGGTCCCGGTGCATGGCTTAGCCTACTATACTTTCAAGTATTACACTAATTTGCACTCTGGGACTTCCAGTGTGCCTGTAGTAGGGACTGCACAGGATGTTAACTGTGTCACAAGTTGGTGCATTGTAGATTCACACCTTGGCTTGCTGTGTGGTGAGTCACAATGTAGACCAGCTGTCTGGTTGTGTGATGGGGGCCTACCTGCTACCTCTGCCTCTGTATGGGACTTTTAAGGGTGACAACTCTTGATATGTGCAAATTTGTAGGCCTGTTCAAATATAACCCTTGATATCTTAGTCTTAAACATTTTGTTGACATTTCATTTTAAAGAAAACCCCCAAACAGCTAAGCAACTTAAACAAAGGTCTGAGAAGCCAAAAGAATAAAAGTGGGGTTACATATACACACTGCATTATTGTAAGAGTGCTGTTGGGTCTGAAGATGATCTTCTAGATGTCTGTGGTTGATTAGCAGTTGATCTTGGGGTGGTTTTTTTTTTTTTTTTTTAAATTTGAAGTAGTGTTAAGTAGTTGCTTTTCCCTCTTTTGTGCAGTGTTTTTCTTGAAGATTTCCTTGCTACTGGGAAAGGAGACCAGGCCCCCCAGCTGGAGTTTGAACAGCTGCCCTTCAGTCATCCTCTGTTTATCATGTATTCATCTGGTACAACAGGAGCACCAAAATGCATGGTTCATTCAGCAGGGGTAGGTCTTCCCTCTTAGTGCGACACTGCAGCCCCATCTATTTATAACCATCGGAGCTCCATCCTTCTCTCTTTTTTTTTTTTTTTTTTTTTTTTTTAAGTGTATGTGGTGATAGTTATCAAAAGCCACTGAGCCAACCTGTCCCCCTTTGAAACTATGTGAAACCTTTCACCTGTAGGTCCATAGTTGAAAGATATGGGTCAATAAGGACCAAAAGTCCTTACTATCTGGAGCTTGTTTTGGTTGTTCATGACACTTCCCAGTGGACAAGTAGCCATCACACAACCACAGGTGGCACAACTGATGCCCTTGTTGGTAGAGACGAACGACTGAATGAGCCTTGAAAACTGTGGTTAGGTCTGAGTCTCATTCGCAGAGATAACATGGGGAAGTTTGCAACCCCAGTGCTGGGCTTCTGTGACTAGAAGAATTCAGCCACTTGAGCTGTCAATCCAAAACTATCTCCATCCCTAAATTCACTTTGGGCTTGTCTACATTTAAAACACTCCAGCAGCGTAATAGAATTTTTCCGTTGACCTAGTATGGTCTACTTGGGTGGAGGGGGGGCGTTAGGGTCAGCTTAACTCACCGCGCAGTGGTGTGGATTTGCCACACCCCTGAGTGATGTAGTGAAACCAATCTAATAGTCTAGTGTAGACCAGACCTTTTTGTGACAGTTGGGCAGCTGTTGGTAGCTGCTCCAGGTTCAGAATGTTAGGATAAGCACTTGTGAAGACAGTTAGTGAGCAGAGAAGGTGGTCAAAGGTGTGTGATAAATGCAGTTGACCAGATAAAAAAGGCAAAGGGAAGGGAATTTTCCCTCTTTAAGATTGTGTTCATCACCAGATTATTTACACAGCTGCTTAGCTTGCCATTGAATCCTACCCTACCTCCCCCTTCATCTGCCTCATCCTCCCAACTTGGTTGGAGCCACACAGTGGTGCTGATACAGCTGAAGTTTAATTTCAGTAGTTTAAAAATACAAAAGGAGATGAAATGACAGCAAAAGTGTATTAAATACTGATCACAGTGGATTTAAAATAGCTTGATTATCCCCTGGATCTTTTTACAGGAAATGTTTTTTCTTTGTGATTTTAACTTCATATACCCACCTGTGTGCAATATGGTAAGCTTAAGCTCATGTGTTTCCTCTGCACATCTGTTGTGGTGTATATTTAAATGATAGCCATAAATAATTTAAAGGAAGACAAACCTTTAAAATGTATTATCCCGCAGGCTGAAGTAAGGGGGGGTGTGTGTGTGTGGGGGGAGGGTGTGTGTGTGTACACATATATAAAATATTCTTTGTTTCAGACGCAAAGTGCTAGTGTATTAATGGTGTAAAGAGAAACGTGGAGGTTGGTGTAGGGTTTTTGTTTTAGTTCTCTAACAAATTATCCAGTAACTCCTTTTTTTTTTTTTTAAGTCATAGAAACATAGTCCCCCAATTCTAATCTCCCTTACACCAATTTCACACCTCAGCAGTTTCCTCTGATTTACACCCGTGTAAGCAAAAGGAGAATTGGGTTTTTCAGCTAGAATCCAAGACATACAGGGATTTGTTTCAAAAGAGCTCAGCAGTGTTCTACCACTCTGACCTGGTTTACACTCCATTTTCTCCACAGTAGTAGTTGATAGTTTGTGGGTGGATTCATCTTTAAAAATTTCATTTGGATTCTCAGTCTCTGAAATAGTAAAGTGTAAATTGGCAAGAAGAGAGGCAATAAAATTTAATTGAATTTGATCCAAATAGGGTATAGTCTCAATTTCTACAGAACTGTAACTCTAAGGATACCAGTAAAAATCCTGCTCTTGCAAAGACTTATGCCTGCGTTTCACTTACACACTCTGAACTGTCCCTTTAAACATGTGCATAAGTCTTTTGTGCAGGATTGCTTCTAATTTACTATTTGTGGTTCTAGCAAAGCCATGAATTCTGCATTTTAAAATGCAGGTTGTAGAAAGTAGTCTGTAGCTAGATGGCAGCATTGTGACATCTCAGTGCACTGGAGCATTAGCAGGTAAAAATCCAGATGTGGCTCCTCTGAGATGCTAAGGGAAAATTGGATTTGCTTGTATATTTATTTAATATTTTTTTCCTTTCCATCCCTTAAAGCATATGCAATTTACATTAGTTTCTTTTTGTGTTAAATCCATTATAGATAAAAATTCTTTCAACATATATTTTGCTTGATTCATGTGAAGTCCCTAATAGCTCCACCATGAGCACTTGCAAAAATGCAAAGCACAGCTTTTGTTTTTAAATCAACCATTTTAATGTGTCACTGTAGTAAAGTGACACGGGGAAGCAGTTTATAAATTCATTGATCCTGCAAAGTCACTCTCAAATGATGATGCAAAGTATTTTAGCCACATTTCCAACAAAAGAGAAAAATGAGTAATAGCATAATTCAGTGCATTGTCATTGGCTAGTGGACTTTTCCATGCTGCCAGCCGTACGAATGCTTAGGAGGAGGTCTATGTAGTTCTGTCTGCAGTCCCCAAAGAACTACGATTTGAGACAGCTTGAGCTACTTTTGGGACCTAGTATATAACGTGAATGCTTTGTGCCATGACGCCTAAGTCCAGAACAACTTTGTGTCCCTCACTCCTACCAGTCAGCTGGGTGTACTGTGAGCGTGAAACCATGTCAAAGGACTTGTTCACTTGGGAAAATGGATCTGCAGAATTAGAGTGGTCTATCAAAGGATATAGGTATAACTATACCGCTATAGTTCTCTTGGTCAATATCCCCATGTAGACAAATCCTTATGGGCTACATAGGGTGCTGCACTACTCTAGTGGCTGGCTATGGAGTGATGCTGCACTTCTGTAGGGAGCAGGTTGTTTTGTTGTAGGTTAAGTGCAGGCACTGCTGAGATCTGGTGAAGGAGGATGGAAAGTTATACGAAAGGGGAGTGGAGAATGCTATCCATGCTGACGTGGATAGGTTTGGGAGTTGTTGCCCGTTTTTTACTTTGAACGGGGGTGGAATTCAATACCTGTCTGTAACCCTGAAATACTCACTGGTGAGGACTGTGCAGCATTAGGCTATTGAAAAGTATATTTTGCCACCAGATCTTTGCTTTATATTTACATAAACTTATTTTCCCCTTCACTTTTTTTATTTTTCAGGGCACACTAATTCAGCACCTGAAGGAGCATATTCTTCATGGCAACATGACCAGCAATGACGTTATTATGTACTATACAACGGCAAGTGGGACTTACCACATTTATAAAACACTTTTTTTTTTTTTTTTTTTTTTTTTTTTTTTTTGAAAGAGGGAGGATCTTTCCCACAGTAATACAAATACAATTCTGTGTATTTCTAGTGGTCTCTATAAGCATAGCTGTTTTCAAATTGGGTTAAAAAAATTAGGTGGATTAATAAAATACAGTTGGGTGTAAATTTTCCTGCTAATTAGTGAGAAATAGATTTTGGATTTTAAGCTTATTGCTGTAATGACATCCGCAGTTGCATCTTCAAAGCATGCTCTACTCTCCTGCATCATGTGGGGATCTGGCCATGTTGGAGATGAGTGGCAATTTTGCTCTGTTCATCTTGGTGGAGTGGCAAGAAGCTGTGCCTCCCTGGGAGCCCGTTGGAGGGGATATCTAAAAGGCTATGAACCTTCATGGTTGGCACATGAGCCAACCTCTGTCACCCCCAGTTGGGAACTCCATAAGTGCACTTGGACTTTTCTTTGCACTTTCCTCTGAGGCACCTGGTTCTGGCCACTGTCAGATGTGATGGCCCACTGGTCTTCTCGATTGTGGAAATGCTCATGTTCTAAATGAGTGACTTCTAATAATATAAGGGGAAGAAAATAGAATGGCTGTTTTGTGACTCCTTGGAGTTTAACAGTCCTTATTTGGTGCTAATGTAGTCAACACAGTGCAACTTAAGTTTAAAAGTGACTTCTTTTTAAGAAAATAGAAGCTTAAAAGGATAGTTTTGGGACTTTTCAAACATTTTAAATATTCTCCTACTAAACTGTGATGCTTTCCACGTTCCCAACAGTCATTTATATGCTGTTGGGGAAGGTTTAAATTATCTCTGCTGGAGTTCGTTTATATCATTTTGGGGCAGTAGCAAAGTAGAAAGTATCTGCAATACTGTACATGGTATAAAAGGAGTTTCTGCTTGGCTAGCCTGTCTTTCCCTGGTGAGCTCCTGTATAAACTTGTGGCAGTAACAGCTAACCTACATTGCCTCCACTGAGGAGTCGGGTTATTTTTCCCCATTGTTTAGACTCGTATCGTAACGGGAAACAAGATAATACAAGTAGGTGTGATCAGCAGAAGTGTGCATAAACTCAGATCTTTGTTATAAACTCTTAAGCTGTAGCAATTTGAGGCAGGAAAAATTAGAGGTGTGGGAAAACTACATATTGTGCTTAGTTTGTAAGAGTCCTGCTGAAGGTCAGAACAGGGGCTGCTATGGCCCTTGACGTAAATTTAGAGCAACCCCTGCCTCTCCCAGGTTGCTCTGAAAAAGCACGATCTCCAATGCTCAGTGCTATGAACACACTCCTAGCATGACTTGTCTGCTGGAGCTTGCCGTGGAGTTGGGCAAGTAGGACCACTTCCAGATGCCCTACTCAGTGACTGGGCCATGGAGATTCTTTCCTGGCCAGCTGCAGGCCTCCATATGCCACCAAAGTGACATGTATGGGTGGAGGGAGGGAAGAATCCTTTTTTAGCACAGGCACCAAACCTGTGTTCCGCAAGGAGATGCATACATACAGTGAACACTGGAACTTCCATAGCTTCTGATGAAAAGTTTATATAAAAAAAAAAAAAAAAGTCAAGACATATTGTGTTGGCATATGGAGGGATTCCTTGTAAAGCAGCAATGGAGTGTCCTAAAATACACAATAGATACTACAAACCATGTCAGAATTGGTGTTTTAGTTCTCTCAAATACCTGCTGTCACTTGTATTTTGGGCTAAATACCAAATCAAGTATCCCCTAAAGAATTTGTGGAAGTTGCTACACAAAATAAATTGTATTTTTGGTGTGTAATTACCAGCTAAGTCATATCCCAGATTACAACTATTGTAGGGTATAAGTACAGGGGACTCTGCTATTCTGCGTGTGATGGATTCTCCATCTCTTGATGTCTGTCTTCAAATCGAGACCGGTTCCATTCTGGTACATGTGCAAGTTTCGGGGCTCAGTACAGGACCAACTGGATGAAATTCTCTGGCCTGTGTGTTAGGCAGGCAGACTGAGTGATCTAATAGTCCCTTCTGGCCTTAAACCTATGAATATATTATATTATTGGGGTAATTTAAAACCGACCTACACATTTTGGGGCCTTACATTAACTCCGTGTGTCTTCCCTCCCCCTCATTTTTTTTGAAGGCCTGAAATAAGGTTACTAAAGCAGGGGCTAGGTTCTGACTCTGCTACAACCAATGTAAATCTTGAATAGCTTCACTGGAGTTACCCAGGATTTACGGTGATGTTAACAGTTGAAACTGGTTCATCGATTCTGATGAATTGACTCTAACAGTAAACCAGTTTAATGTAGTAGTATTCTCAAGTAACACTGAGACTGAATTCACAGGTCAATAAATAGTTGGGAGAGATGTCTCCCTAAGAGTATGTGAGCTCTCAAAGATAGAAACTAACATGGGAGTCTTGTCTCTTCTAGACTGGCTGGATGATGTGGAATTGGTTAGTGTCTGCGCTTGCTGCAGGAGCTTCGGTGGTCTTATATGATGGATCTCCTCTTGTTCCATCACCCAATGTGCTCTGGGATTTGGTTGACCGACTAGGGTAGGTAAACAAGATGTTGAAGTGAGCTATAGAACTTCTCATTTTAAGTCCTAGAAATTGCTGTCTTCACTCATTAGTCTGTTAATCCCACATAAAACCACTTCAATAGAGGCTATTTGCATGATCTGAAGCCAACATAGGGTGGCATAGTTTTTTAAACTCTGGCTTAATTTAGGATAAACTGTTGAAATCTTAGACTGAAATCCTCTTTTTAGAGGGAGTGAAAGACCAAGGGTTTAATGTGTGTTAGAATTCATTCAGGCATTTTGATTCCCTGTAAATAATGTCAGTTCAATAGTCCATTTTAAGAGCAGCTTTTTCAAAAGACAGTAATTGGGAGCAGTCTAACCAGTAACTTCAGTGCACTCAGTTTTTGTGAAACAAGGATCCTCTATTTCAGACTACTCCGCATAAACCTGAATATGGTGCTTGATAGAATTTGAAAGCCTTAAATTGACTGGGACCGTTCAGCAGGGCTGCCTGTATTTTCATATTTTGCTTTCTAATCGGTTTCATTCTTTGTCCAGCAATTTATTAATTGTCATATATCCGTGTGTGAACATAATGAGGTGCCGGGTGCCCTCTACTGGTGCATAAAGAAATAGCGAAACTGAAACAAGCAGCTTTAAGACCTTTCATGATATTTTATCTTTGCACACTGGACAGAGCATTGATTTTTAGAATTATACCATCTTGCAAACTGGAGTTAAACAGCAGACGTTTACATTTTTACTATGTAAATACCCAATGTTTTTAAATTAATGCTCAGTTTTAATACACTTGTGGTGGAAAGTGGATGTAGTGCATGTCACCTTCTAACTGCCAATTAATAATTAAAATGCAGCTTTGCCTTTTGTGCTATGCAATATTTAACGATTGACATTTTGGCGCTGGCTATTCTAATTAAAGGTTACATCTTAGTGAAATTGTTTCTAGTGGAAAGTTGTTAAAATCTTAACTTTATTCAAGAGCAGAACCAGTGGGGTAAAGTTAGTCTAGAAATAGAATAATTATTTCTGAGCATCCTCTTGGCATGCGGAAGGTAAACGAAAGCAGTTCAAGTATGTCTGCAGGTCTAATATTTTAATCTATTGCTAAAAGCATTAGCCAACTGTATGCTAGCCTTCTAATGCAGTTTTGTAGCAAAATATTCATGGTGGCTATTAAAGGCTGTTATCTTATGCCCTGTCATGAAGGTGCAGTGTGCTACACATAACTGTTACCCTGGTGATATTGAATAGCAATAACTACTTGATTGGGATGCCTTTAGTGGAGATTCTGCTCAGTAGGGCTGGATTTAGCCCATACCAAGGGGTTAAGTCAGGGGTGGGCAAACTACGGCCCGAGGGCCGCATCAGGCCTCCAGACATTTTAATCTGGCCCTCGAGCTCCTGCCGGGGAGTGGGGGCAGGGACTTGCCCTACTCCACGCAGCTCCTGGAAGCAGTAGCAAGTCTCCCTTCTCTTCTCCCCCCCCCCCCCCCGGCTCCTACGCATAGGGGCAAATGGGGGGAGGGGAGGTGTTTCCACACGTTGCCCCTGGCCCAGGCACGGCCCCCGCAGCTCCCATTGGCCAGGAACCGCAGTGAATGGGAGTTGCAGGGGCGGCACCTGTGGACAGGGCGGCACACAGAGCAGCCTGGCCATGCCTCCGCATAGGAGTTGGAAGGGGGACATGCTGCTGCTTCTGGGAACTGCTTGAGGTAAGCGCTGCCCAGAGCCTGCAACCCTGACCCCTTCCCATGCCCCTGACCCAGCCCCGATCCCCCTAGTCCCAGCCAGGAGCACCTTCCTGCACTCTTAACCCCTCATCCCCAGCCCCACCCCACAACCTGCACCCCAACCCCCAATTTCGTGGGCATTTATGGCCCGCCATACAACTTCCATATCTAGATGTGGCCCTTGGGCCAAAAAGTTTGCCCACCCCTGGGTTAAGTGGTGGTAAACTGGTGTTAAATGCTGTCGTCAGGGAGGGGGGAACTCCTCCACAGACATCTGAAAGAGAGTATGTCAAATAGTAAACCAAAAAAACCCAAAGACAAGTATAGAGTATCCTTGCTTTATAATCAATGGCTCAGAGGGCGCTAGTAAGTAAAATATTGCATAAGAAAAATACTTCATATGATTGTAGTAAACCACAGCAAAAGGACCAGCCAATCCCCATTTGTAATAGAGAAGAGATTGTGATTTATTCTTTATACTAATTTATTCTTTATACTAATAGGTGCCCATCCCTAGCTCATGCAATATTCCATATACTTGCATGTCTCTAAAGCACCTTGCAAAAATAATAATAATCTTCATACACTTCATCTCCTCAAGGGAGTTTATTGCCACCATGTAAAACTAACACAATGCCAGCACAAATCACTTGAGCATTACTTACACAGGAGCAGGATTTCTTAAAGGTTAATATATAGATCAGACTAACACTTCCCACAATAAATGGAGTTGGGTGAGGCTTCACTTTAACTTCTTAATTGGTGTGTGGGAACACTTTCTTTCCCTCTCCTTCTTTGTGATAAGAGAACTGAAAATGAGTTGTATGCAATCATTTAAAAATCTATTTCCTGGTTAGATTAATGGCCTCTCAGAAATCACATATTAAAGCAGTAGGCAAATGAAGCTCTTGAAATTCTATTTCAGCCCCAGTTATATTTTTAACTAATGTAGATGAATGTAGGTATTAAGCCTCATTGATTACTTTGGATAGTTTAACTTTGAAGAACACCCACTGTTCTGTTTGGAGATTTTCAAAGTTTTAGTAGGATTTCTTTTTACCGCATTGCTGCTTGCTATGCAATGCTTCTAGAGTTCATTGGCTTGATTAGGGGGAGGGAGCCAGGACTCCTGGGTTCTATTTCTGATACAGGCTTTGAGTAAGTCACTTTGCCTCTAATTACCTGAACAAATGAGTATTACAAGAGTATTTTAACTCCTCGGGAAGTTGTAAAGCTTGATTGGGGGGAGAAAGGGGTAGCATGTAAGGAAAATGTTTATGCTCCTGATGCTTTAACTGGCTTGTCTGTTTCTTGCATTTTACAACATTCTCCAGCTATACATCATATTTATTTATTGCATTAATTGAAATATTTATTTCACACTGTGCCTTCAGTGTTGGTGTGACTATCTTGTGAATAGTAATGCTGCAGAGCTGATTGCATTGTCCTAAAGATCTATAATTTGCAACTGGGAGAAGGAGGAGACTGCTCAAACTTGGATACTGAACACGGTGCCTTAGCCTTTAACTCGGCAAGTGTAGGGAAAAATTGTCTTGGTTTGTGAGTAGCTGAAAGGTGCTGAACCAGGGTTTTCTCCTTATGAAAACTCCCCAAGTCTAGAATTCTTCAACATACAGCCATATATACACTATGCTCTCTGTGTATGCAACTCTCCTACACACACACAATTCCAACTGAAGTCTATCTGAGAGCAAAACTTGAATTACTGTCTTCTATTACACTGCGCTGGAATGACACCGTTCCGATAAATGAAACTATAACAAGGCGACGATGCCCTGTTAAACAGGGCAATTATGGCAAATTAACAAATTATATGTTAGGAGATTCCCTAATCTATTTGGAGTGCTCTGTAGTTAAGGATTCCTGAAACTGTAAGTGAACACTTTCTGCTAGATGGGAAGGCTGTGCTTAATATTTAAAGCCAGAATTAAAAATTTCAATGCTACAGAAATGACTCCAATGACCTAACTAATTTTCATTGCTGAAAAAGACATGCCTAGATTCGTTAAAACTTTAGGGGCAGCTATGATACTTGCAGGATCAAAGTCCTTGAAAATGTCTTTCTCCTCTCTAGGATCACCATCCTTGGAACAGGTGCAAAGTGGCTGGCTGTGCTAGAAGAGAAAAATTTAAAACCATGTAAGCTTCAAACCTCTGTTTTTATTCTGGCCTTGTAGCCTGTCCACAGACAGTGACCTGAGGGTTACGTTTGACTTCTTGGATTTATTCAAGTGGTGAATAGATAATATGATAAAACTTAAATGTTTGTAATTCTTGGTTTTCTTCCTTCTTTAAGGTGACACCCATAATCTTCAAACACTTCATACTATACTATCTACAGGGTCACCACTCAAATCTCAAAGCTACGAGTACGTCTACAAACATATAAAGAGCAGCGTCCTCCTGGGATCCATTTCAGGTAATACTTACTCCAAAAGCTTTTTACACTTGCTAATTCCTTCTGTAGCCAGTTTCCATCTTCGTTGCTTCTTTGCAACTTTGTTTACAGGAAAATTGGGCTGGAGATCAGTCAGCCTCGGTTATACTTAAACTGCAACTACCTTTGACTTGTGCAGGGTTTTTCTGCATAATTCAGCATCCCATTGCATTAGTATAATGAACTTGGTGCACTCAAGGACTTTGAGATGGAATTATTGTGACAGAGTAGATGTAAGGAAGCAGGATTCTTTATTTTGTCTGGCTGTCTTCAGGTGCCACAGGGTGAGAGGAGGAAGAGTCTGTTAACCTACAGCACACATTGTTCTCTGCGTAGTTGATTTCACCAGGAAACTCCTCCTGAGGAGATTTTTGCCAGGCTCCTATTTCAGTTAATGGCCACGATAGACGGGTCAGTGTATCGATTATGTAATTAACAATGGAGATGTGTTAAGCCATGTCCAGTGTGGTATGAGAGCTCACTTGAGCAGTTTCTGTTCTATTCATATAAAGTCGCACTCGTACAGGGCCCTGTTGTGCGGGGTACCAAGGGTCAGGTCTCAGAGGGACCATGTCAACCTAGTTTAGACCCCAGATCCAGAGTCCAATCCTTCTGCTATTAAAGTCGATAGGAGTTCTGTCTCTGACTTTAATGGGAGCACGTCTGGACCTTAAGATGACATTAATGGTCTCTGATGTCAAAGAATAGTCATGTGGGTGAGATTTGCAGGATTGGGCCTTTTGTTGTAACTCTGCCTTTTATTTAAATATGAATAGAAATATCCTAATTACGCGAATGAAAACTTTTTTAAATTAAGATTTAAATATTCCCCATGAGTGCCAAGATCCCAGACATAACTACATTTGTGCTAATGCACAAGAACAAGAAATAGAAACAGACCAACAGCACCTATCTAGTCCAGCTATATTGTTTGATTGCGAGATGCCACAAGGAACCAAATGGCAGAGTGTCATTTCCTCATCTCAAACATCTATGAATCTGTGACCTAACTGTTGACTAAGGGCCTGAATCGCCACTCTCACTCCGTGTAAATTAGGAGTTACTCCAGTGAAGTTAATGAAGCTTATACTAGTGTAAAACTAGTGGGAGGGAAAAAATTCAGTCCCTAAGGTATATGCCTATACAAAGGGCATGCACATTGTAAGAAAAGCCTCTAACTTTCTTCATTGTCTACTATTTCTATGCAATTTACAATCTTAGCAGTGTATTTTAGGTTTCGTTACTTAAAGTGGGCGGAATTTTTTTCAGTATTATGTGAAAATAAAATAAGAACTCACGTGGCCTTTATTTGATCTTTTAAAAATAAGTTTTTTAAAAGTGTCTGAATTCTAAGTGTCCTCCTCTTGTTATAGGTGGAACAGATATCATTTCATGTTTCATGGGTCAGAATGTTACAATCCCGGTTTACAAAGGAGAGATTCAGGCCAGGAACCTGGGCATGGCAGTGGAAGCATGGAATGATGAAGGTAACCATTTTCTAGTCAACTCCATAGGAATTTCTAACTAAAATGTAATAGCTGCAGGAATTTGGATGGTGATTTATGAGACTGATAGAGACACTGTCTCATCTCTTGATCAGCTGATATTCCAACCCAATGACCAAAAGTGGTAGCCATCTTGTGGCTAAGTGGCTAGCTGTAAATGAGTTAGTGATCTCAAAACCGTTTCACAACTGTGCCCTTAATGGTGGTGGTCTTTGGTGTGGAAGCTTGTCTCACAAGAAACTGGGCTGATCAAATCTGATGGCTGTTTGGGACCCTGGGTTAGTATGAGACCATATCTCAACATCTTGTATTTGTTTACTAGTTACAGTCCTGTCCAATTAAACTGTCTATACCAGACACTGGACTAAATTCACCACTGATGTAATTCCATTCAACTTTAATAATTTTTTTTTTTTGGCCTTCCTCTGCAATGTGGAGTATGATTTTTGCCTGCTGTGATCATCTGGGTGTATCTCACCTAATCAGTTTCCTGCCATTCTAGAGACCTTGGGCATGGGTAGTACTTTGGTCTTTCCTGTTTAGCTCCTGAGGACTGAACTACCTTGGTCTAATTGGAGTCTTTGGTTTTAATATAGGGGTATTTGGGAGAGGCTAGAGCAGAGGGGACCATTAGATCATCTAACCTTACACTCTGAAGTTAAATCAAGGTTGAATTTAGCCCATTGCCCATAAACTTTTTAGATCAGCTGCCAATGCCCAGAGTGACAGGGTCTCTGGGTGTTACCATTATGCAGAGGATAATCCTATGTGCTTTGCTTTGGTACCCAGCAGTTTACAAAAGGGAAATGCAGAAAATCTGTGTGTTTTTTGGTAAACAGGCAAACCAGTTTGGGGGGAAAGCGGAGAGCTGGTTTGTACCAAGCCTATGCCCTGTCAGCCTACGCACTTCTGGAATGATGAGAATGGAAACAAATACAGGAAAGCTTATTTTTCAAAATTCCCAGGTACGTAGTGAAATGCTTAGTTCATTATTTGAACTGACCAGGCATATAGAACTGGCAGTTTACAAAATTATAAGCCTGCTCTGTCCCACATTTGGGCAGATACAGTATCTACATTTGCTAGGGTGGCAATTGTAACAAATGTTTGATAAATATCTTGCTATTTATTCCCTGGTGCTTTGGTCTGAATTTCAGTCTGGGTTAGTCAAATTTGAATTTCTGGAAAACTAATTCCTTTCTGTTACTGCTGTCATTAGGCAGATAGGACTGCTACAGCAACTTGATCTGGCTCACCACAGGCGTACGCTGTTGGGTGTATATGTGTGAAAGGAGCAATCTTCTATTGAGTGCTACTATATTGATACCAGACTGTTGCTGCCTAGTATTAGAAGTGAGTCCTAGAAGATGAGCCCTGGCCTAGTACCTCATTAGTGTGAGGGATAAGCCAGTATCTTGTGTGACATGCACGTTCTCCACTCACACACCAGCCCTGTGCTGATAAGAGTAAGGGGACAGATATACAGTGGGTTAGATGCTGGCTTGTGCTTATTCTGGAGGACTGAGTCTACCCATAGCCTTTGCTCACACTTGCACTGAAGTACAGCAAGATTGCACTCCCTGCTGCACGTTGGGCAAGGGCTTATGGGATCAAGACCTCGAGTCCACTTCTTTTCAGAGCTAGATGGAGACATTTATCAATCACAGCCTCACAAAGACGTTTCAAGTGAGTAACTGCGAGAAGCCACACTCTACAGTAGGAGAGTGCTACCTTGCACTTAACCACAGGGGTCTGTTTACTGTTCCATTCCTGGGCCCTTTTCTTATTTTATAAGCAATATTAAGCTATTGCTGCCATGTTTATAACTTTAGCCACCTTTTCTGTCCCATTGTTTATACCAAGTGGCCAGTTTACTTCCTTGGGGGGTGGGGAAGGGGGACAACTGCTTGACATCACCATGCTTGGCAAGACCCCACACATTAAAACTTTGAAATGCAGACACTTGTTGTTCTACTATAAAGTTTTTTTTTCTTCCTAGTAGATAGCATAGGATCGTACACAATGAAATAAGTCTTACTCTAAATAAAATAAAGCCCTGATATGCTTAAAACAGATCTTTGACAGCTTTCCACACAAACTGTTCCACAGTCACAAATCAAAACAGTCTGTGTTCTTCCACTGCTGTCTTACTACCATTTGAAAGACTGCGTAGAAAACCACAGCACACATTCTGCCTAGCTGTGACAGTAGTTACCAATACACAGACACATCATCTATCTTTTTTTTTTGTTTGTTTGTTTGTTTGTTTGTAAGCTTTCTGCTGGAAAGAGGTGTGCACTTACTTTTAACAATAGATTATTTCTTCCTTTGGCTGTATAGTACTAGGTTCTTCTTGATGCTTTAGCAGTTATAGTACAGTACATTTTAACTGGCCGTTAAACAGAGGGGATCTTTAAGCACAAAAGGGACCACTGAAACCAAGTAAAAGCGTGTGCATGTGCACCCGTAGCCACCACAACTCTAAAAGAACAGATCGCTGTGTTTGACAGCAGTCTTCTCTGAGAAACCTGTAGTTTCAGTGATCTGTTGGAAACCCCATTTTTTGTGGTGGTCTGTAGAAATGTGTTTCGGGTTGAAGCTAAGTATAAAACTTGTTAGCTGAGGAATGGAGTGGTGCCTGCGCATACATGGTTGGAGTTGTTTGTCCTTGAGCATGTCGGAGAATAACAGAGTTCTCACTTTTTGTTTGGGTACAGCAAGTCAGATACTTTATTTTCTCTAACAATTGCTTAGAGGGAGAGAGCTAAACAGTTCTCTCTACAGGTAAACAATTACAGCAAACCTTTATACCTTTCATTACAGACAATAATAAGCAACAGCTGCGTTTTGTTTATACATAGGCCATCTTGATATCTTATTTTTCTCACTTGTATGTAGACTAGAGTCAAAACTATTTTCTACACAAGGTCGCAACAACTTCTCACACAGTTCTTTCCCACTCGCCTCACACAATCCTCGCTTCTACAAATCTCGCGTTATTAGGGTTACAGTTAGCCTGACTCTTGCTAACGAACTGTCATGCATTGCATCCCCTTCCTGTCAGTTCTTTCTCTGCTTCCATAAGCAAAATTTGAATCAAGTCAGGTCACATTTCCATTCCTAGCACTGGAGTTTCTCCATGTTAACCCCACTGTAGCTGAGAGAAAACATCTGGCTCAACACGTTTGGCCCAGCTTCTAGGGGTCTGATTCTGATTTTTGCACTAGTGTAAATCCAGAGTAGCTCCATGCAAGCAAATGGGAGCCTCCTGTGGACTCCATTGAGAGCCTACCATGTAATCCTAGAGAGTGCCTCTGCCCCAGAATTACTGATAGGGTGGAGGGAGACACCAAGGAAGACCACATTCACCCTCTCCCGGGCATGTTATTACCTCTATTGGAGGACCCTCATCTGGGTTCCATACAGATGCATGTTGTGCAGCGTGCTAGAACAAGCCTCTGTTGAAGTCATGGGAGTTAAACCACTGTGTGGAGGATCAGAATCGTGCCTGGAATGTTTAGTATTAGATAGCGCTCCCTGAAGGGCTGTGCATATTCACAGGAGTAGTCTGACAGAATCACAGGACTTGCACCTTGCACATACTTTTAGACTTGTGTGTCCCCTTTGTCGTCATCTAGCTAAACTCTACACACTTAACTTCTAATCTTCCACTTAACTCACTCTCCCCACACTGGTGCTGTCCCCTTCTGGTCTTTGGTAACTAAATTGGAGTCGCATGGTAAGTCAGTCAGACCTGCTTTGATGGCAAATGGGCTGGTTAACATTTTGTCACCTTCTGACAGGTGTTTGGGCCCATGGTGACTACTGCAAAATAAATCCTGAGACGGGAGGAATCGTCATGCTTGGCCGCAGGTAAAGTATATTTTGGTAAAACTGTACTGGGGGAACGTGTGAAGTTGGCAGCCTCTGTTGGGTTGCAGGAGGACATGTGTATATTTCAAGTCAAGACTATAACAGGGTTCAAAAAAGAACTAGATAAGTTCATGGAGGATAGGTCCATCAATAGTGTCTCTAGCCTCTGTTTACCAGAAGCTGGGAATGGACAAGGGATGGATCACTTGATTATCTGTTCTGTTAATTCCCTCTGGGGCACCTGGCATTGGCCACTGTCGGAAGACATGACACTCGGCTAGATGGACCTTGGGTCTGACCCAGTATGGCCGTTTTTATGTTCTAACATTTCAGTTGCTCATAAGTTCACAGTTAAGGGACAGCACATTGTAAATAGCTAATATAAGGTACTTGTGCAGGATTGCTAGCCTACAGGTCCTCTTGGGTTTTGGGAGTTCATGCTGCTGAGAAGCTGGGATTTCACAGGATGCAGTAAGGCCCAGTGGGTGGGGCATCAGACAGGGAGTCAAAACTGGGCTCAGCTCTTGGCTCTTCATTTGATTTGCTGCATAAACTTGAGCATGTCACTGGCCTGCACTTCTAAAAGGATCCTTTAATTAGAGTTCTTCTGTTTTGGTTTTTTGCCAGAGGTCCAATCGGAGACACCCTGGGTATAATTTTCAAAAGTGCCAAGCACCACAACTCTAGTGGGCTTCAGTGATAAGTCCTCGGTGTCTCTGAAAATTAGGCCTTGCCATGTCTCAAGGTGGACTCCCAGAAAATGGAGGGACTGAAAATGTCTGCCTTAACCTCTCTGTGCCTCAGGTTTCCTATGGCAGTGTGGAATAATGGTACTTACCCATCTTTGTAAACCACTTTGAAAGCGACAGGTTAAAAGTGTGAGGTGTTGCTTGGTTTTAAGTTGTCGTGCTTGTTTTGAAGAGTTAATAGAACTTCAGGATCAGGAGCATTGTTAAATTATATGGCAGTATTTACCAATCCGCTCTTAGTTTTAATGGCGGGTTAGTGGTCCAGGGTTCTGTCCAGCTTTTCATGCAACAGGCCTGGTTCAGTTCATAGGCTCAGCTCACAGAGTCCACGGTCTGCAGGGCGTGAGAAGTGCTGCAGAAATGGAGATGCTCCGCCTCAGGTGGTGGGATAGGGAAGACGCAATAAAAATGCCAAGGAGTGCCACAGAAGCACCTGGCTCTGTTACTTCGTGGCTGGGTATTGGTGGCTACTTTTGTGAAGGCCTGCGTGCATGCAGGTTTAAGTGAGAAATACCAGTGGAATCTTTGGAGCACGGAGGAAACAAATGATGAAGGGAAGAATGTGGCTTGTTTAGATTCTGTGTAAAACTTCATTTTGATGAGCATGAAGCTTCTTTTAGACAAAAGTCTCTTGTAATCCTATTTCTACTACAACTTCCTGCATATTTCACTATACCAAATATTGAGAAACTTGGTAAATTGCATCATTTCTCTTCATCGAACCCTAATTACATTTTTAATGCTCTTTTGTTTGTGTGTAACTTTCAGTGATGGTACGCTAAATCCAAATGGAGTGAGATTTGGAAGTTCCGAAATCTATAACATAGGTAGGAAACTTTCATCCACCTTTTGCAACTGTGACATTTGTGTAGCCTTAAATCTGAAACGTGAGTGTTTACAGCAGTGTTAAAAGGCTTAATTAATAACACACTAGCCCCTTTCCAATGAAAGATCTCAAGAAGAGGATATATTTAACAACGAAATACTGCTTTGCTGACTATGAAATTGCTTCCTTTCCAAAAGGATCTACGGAGCTGGAGGTGACTAAATGAAATGCACTGCATTTTCCTCATTAGATGTTGCATTCATGTAATAAGGCTTACAAGAATTGTGCGAACCATTTTATGTGACTTTGTAAGAGAATCCGTTATTTCTGTGGTTTGTCCATCCAAGGCGAACTGTTAAACAGTACTTGATTGTTTTTAGTGAGCCATTGTCAATAGCTGAAATAAATTCTTGTTTTTTTTTTTTTGTTTACTGCCATAAGTGACTCTGTGCACAAAGGCAGTGTGTGACTGTATGAAGTCAGCAGAAAGTTAACAGCGATGAGGGAGGGCAGAGAGATGGTGTCAAGCATTCCACTGGCATAGTGAATCGAGGTATTGTTTAGCTGTAAAAGCTGTCCTCCTTGTACAATGTGAAGTCTGGAGGGTCAGCTTCCCTTGTGGGCGGAGGGGCAACTTTCAGAATGTTCATGGCTATTGCCCTAGGCTACACTTCACTTAGTTACTCCCTTACGTAAGCTTTGGAACAGTCTCTCCCTTGTCTTGTTTTTGGAATATACAAGCTGGATTCTGATCCAGGTTACATTGGTGGAAATATCTGATTGTGGCTCCCTGTGTTTAAGGGCTTTGCTGTAGAACTATCAGTATAATAAGTAAATGTTTGTTTCAGTTAGGGATGCAGTTGAATACTGAACCAATTTGTGATCAGCCTGTTTTGATGATGTCCCCTCACCTTTTTTTAATGCAGTTGAGATTGTACTACTTGGAGGGAGGGACGCACACATTCGCGCGCGCACACACACACACCACTTAGTCTCTCTGGACCTCCATTCCCCATCTGTACAATGGGGATAATAGCATTGGCCTATCTCACTTGGTGGTTAAGGATAAATACATTAAGGACCCAGAAGTGCTCAGACAGTGATAATAGGGGGTATAGCAGTACCTTAGTTAGCTGTGGTAGTATTGCTTGTGCTAAATCAAAAGGTTTATTAATCCAACAACTATATCAAAATGTTTGGCCTGACCTAAGTCAGTATTTATTGGGTCTATAAACTTTGATGTTCACTTGAGCAGAAATCAATGACTGGGATTTAAAAAAAAACAAAAAACCACAAGGGAGTTAGGCACCCAAGTGCACTGACTTTCAGTGCGGTTTGCTTATCTAATTGCCTTAAACTTCTTTGAAAATCTTTGTCAGTGGGATTGGCCTACCTAATTGTGGCACTTGGGTGCCTAATTCCCTTAGGTGTTCCCTTTAAGAATCCCAGTCAATATCTGCTGCTTGTTTGCCTCATCAGTGCCAGAACAGATGATGAGAGATATGCCCTTTTAGTGTAAAATAAAAAAAAAAGCATCCCGTGGAAAACAAGTGCATGTGATAACGAAGCACTTTACTTCTCTTTCAGTGGAAGCCTTTGAGGAGGTTTCAGATAGCCTCTGTGTCCCACAGTACAACAAAGAGGGGGAGGAAAGAGTGATCCTCTTCCTGAAGATGGCGTCGGACCAGGTGTTCAGTCAGGATCTGGTGAAAAGGATTAGGGATGCGATACGCATAGCGCTGTCTGCCAGACATGTTCCTAGCCTCATTCTAGAAACCAAAGGCATTCCGGTATGTCATGAAAACACTGCCTAATTTTTTTTCTTGCTCACCTTGAGCAGTAATTAAGGAGCAGTTGTCATCACTCTTCAAACCCACATGCCTGGAAATTTTAGCATCTTAAAAAGCATTTTCAAGTTTTATAAATAGTTTGTCTGTTGCCTAGCGACTTAAGGTTTTTTTTTTTTTTTTTTGTTTTTCAACTAAGCTTGTTTTTGGAACTATCTCTACCCATCCTTGGTTTATAAATATACATGTACCCTGCTGAGTTAAAGATTGTTTTTTTTCTTATAAAATACTTTCTGTGCTTTCTCAATACGTATTATAAAACTAATTTTAGCTTTTAGGTGTGCCAAAAAGCTTTTGCTTGCCTTTTTTAGTGTTTTCCCATTTCAAATGGTATGTTTTTGAGAGCATTGAGCAAATGTTTGAAATCACTTTTACATCAGTTTTGCATTTCAATTTTAGGTCCATCCATATTAACAACCGCTATAACTACAATAAGAGACCTTTCTCCATTTGTCTAACAAATATATAATTATAGTCACACTATATATAGCACCACTGCGGCATCATTTTAATGTCAGACACATTCTCTGCAACACAGCTATATCTTGCTCTGCCCATTGAATGGGCTCAGTGGAAATGAATCTTTTTTTTTTTTCCATCTTGAGCTATTCTAAATCTGTGATCTTAATATGGTGTGTTTAACAAGGCCAGGGAGAAAGGGAAGTCCCTGGTGATGGCCTTTATCCGGTCTAGTGTGCCGTTTTGTGAGCACGGATGTGAATGAATCGTACTTTAATCAGTATATTTGCATGCTATGTAGAGATATAGTCATCTTGTCTCTGTTCTCAAGTGTGGGAAACTTTCTCTTCTGATAAAGCAGAGATGGACATCAAAAATACTTTCCCTGGTTTAACTTTTACCTAAAATCAGAAAAAATATACTCAGTAGTGAGAGAGCTTACAGTAATTCAGTACTGATATGGAAGGCTGGAGCTGGGATCCCCAGAAAAGAGTATACGGTCAGTAAATGACTGACTGTGTCACTGCTAAACCACAGGGGCTCTTTCTGCAGTCGAACACCTCGTTCCTTCCCAAGGAAAAGCCTGCTGCCTCCACAGAGTGGTGGACACCTTTATACATTTGTTTGAGAGAGACCCTCCATTTTCAAACGTGTCTGTGCAGGTGAGCATGCTGGGCCTGATTTTACTCAACTGTGCAGCACAGTAACCCGTCTTGTCTTCAGTGGAGTTACTGACACCCCCCCCCCCCTCGTCCCCCCCCGCCTCCTGTTGTAAGTCAGGCTTATGGAGCCTGGTCCAAGAGGATTCTGCTTGGTGCTCCTCCGTCCTTCTTCCAACTCACTGGAGGAGCCTCTCCATTTTAAAAGCCCTATCCCCAGTTGCCACCTGCTGCTCTGTGAGCAGCTCACTGTTGGCAAGGCCGGAAGGTGCAGGGTAGTTCCTAGCAGGCCATGTGCATATGAGCTTAAGTCTTCAAAAACAACAAGGAGTCTGGTGGCACCTTAAAGACTAAGGTGCCACCAGACTCCTTGTTGTTTTTGTAGATACAGACTAACACGGCTA
Organism: Trachemys scripta elegans; assembly: GCF_013100865.1. Taxonomy (NCBI): domain Eukaryota; kingdom Metazoa; phylum Chordata; order Testudines; family Emydidae; genus Trachemys; species Trachemys scripta. The sequence continues at coordinate 9,486,406 of NC_048312.1, forward strand.
CCCCCTGATACATGGTATCAAGTATCAGGGGGTAGTAACTCTTCAAGCATTTTCTCTAAAGCACTGTAAGCCTAATTTTGCAAACATTGATGCCTAGCTAAATCCAAATGTAGGCTCCTGACTCAGTGGCCTGCCTTTCAGAGGCACTGAGCACCAGGAGCTCCCATTTGGTTTCATACTTCAGGCAAGGGCCAGGTTCTGGTGTCTGTTGGTTGCAGGGGAGTTCCTCCTGGCTTACACTGCTGTAAATAAGTAGCATTGGGCCTAGCATGTCTTGTTTGCATGAGGGTTTAAAAAAAAAAAACAAAAACCCACCTTCGTGACTTATCTCTTGAGTGATGATATAGATTTTCTAGACCGCAACTGTGGCTTCTACATAAAATGTTAAATTTCAAAGATTCATAAATCACCTGAATGTAAAGAATGAAGTTGATGGCGATGAGGCATTTATGAGAGCCAGCCCCTTAGGAATGCCTGCTTAGAGCGTTAATTAGTTCACACTGTGACTGAATTTACAATGGAATGAATTTTAATTATATTTCAGATGATGAAATGTATCCGCAGCAAAGTGATCAAAGCTGTCTCCTTGCTTTCTTTTGAAGGTTTTACTTGTGAAGAAAAATCTTTCCATATACTGTTATTTCTAGATGTAAATTTGCGTTTATAAAAACAAACTACCTGCCCCTATCTAAAATTATAGGGCTTTGAGCCTGGTGTCATTTTACACTGGTTGAAATTGGGAATAACTCTGGCATCAGTGGAGTTAGTGGTATAAGGGATCAGGCCAATATTTTACAAACTATCAAAAACGCTGGAAAAGGCTTGGAAATTGTTTCATGCTTATAGTTATGTTTAAAGAACTTTTTTTGCCTGTGCACAGATAATCTACAGTGATAAAGGGCTGTGCACACAAGCATCAGTTTATATTGTAAATTTTTACAATATTCTTGATCTGGTCAGAACTCCTGATCCACTTTGACATTTATACTGTCTTTGGACTGGGCTTGTGTTAACTGATACAAAACTGTGGCAGTCCCCTGCTGTTCTGTCTGATGGGTATTTGGTATGGATAAACCTTTCAGGGTTAGTATTTAGGGAATTTGAACTGGGAAAGGTTTGCAGTATCTTGACTGAACAAGCACAGTGGCCCCAATTTTTGGCAAAGCACTTAAGCATACACTTAGTTAAATGCTTGCTGCCAGCTTTTTGAAACGTGTATGACCAGCTCCCCCTCCCGCCCAAAGAGAAGTGAACTTCCAGCAGCTCCCGTCAACTTCACTGGGAATTCTAGGTCCTCTTCGCATCTCAAAACCAGACTGGCAATCACTGAGGAAGAAGAGTGGCTATTTAGGGTCGTGCAAGGGGATAAGAACTATGTAGTATTAAACAAGGGAAAAATTAGACCAAATACCTGAATAATTTCCTAACTATACAATATTGTTAAAGACCATTTGGCCTGCTCTGAAAAATCTTTAATGAAAAGGTGTCTCAGAAGGACTAATTTCTGGGCTTCACCTTAAGGAGATCTAGCAAAACAGCCAGTGGAGTCCCTGGTCCATATGCAGATGGACCAGCTCAGAGTTATCTTGCTGCAACTTCAGTTATCTTAACCAAAATGAAGATTAGACTAAACAAGGCGGCGGTTGGCCTGATTTTTCAGTACCAAACGATGCTCTTGTTCAACGGCTTCCTTAATGGAGACACTTTGTGCTCCCTAAAAATGGGATTGACCATCCCTGCCAACAGGAGAGACAGGTCTTCCCTACTGGTTTTTGCCAGCCAAGAATTCCACTGTTTGGAGCACAGATTGAGAATTCTTCACTGCACAATTGCAGTAGTGCCTCGGTGAGCAACACTGAAACCCAAGCACAGAGAACCTATCTTTTTTTTGCCTCCTCATGATGTCTTGTTTCCACAGAAGCTGAGTTTTCTATCTAAATCTGTTTTGATTAACAGCAGTTAAACCTCTAGGGAAACAATTGAAAGTCCTTGAAATAGAATCCAAGTTGTGTAGCTTGGCTCCATCTCCAAGCTCACGGCTTTGAAAAGCAGGGTGTTGGTTTGGCCCCTTATAAAGAAAGGGAACACTACCAGAATTGAGATCAAGGTACGTGTGTACACATGCACGTATGCAGGGCTGCTTGGATCTAGGGTTTTGATTTGGGCCTATTTCTAGAAAACCTAAAAAGCTGAAAATCAGGTGTAATTTTAAATGGCAGTAAGTTTCAAAATTTTAATTATTGCATCAAGGGGCTGATCCTGCTTCCCTAGAAGTAAATGGGAGCTGGCTTAGGCTGATGGTATTGTCTCTTAAAAACAAAACTAAAATCACTAATCACTCAGCGAATTCCATTTGCTTTTCAAATTGTTTAAGAAACTATTTGGTGTCCGGTGTAGCAGTGGAGGCAGGAATTCTGCGAGGGGTAACGATTCAATTCCAGCTTTGGTGGTGGCTTTTCCATTGGGTCATCCATAAAGCAACCAGAGAAGAGTGCAGCTTCATTGGTGACTTTTTTTTAATATATTTTGCAGTACACAATAAATGGGAAGAAAGTTGAAGTGGCTGTGAAGCAGATCATTGCAGGGAAAGACGTTGATCAGCGGGGATCTTTCTCAAATCCAGAGACACTGGACTTGTACCAAAATATTCCTGAGCTTCAGAATTTCTGAATGTTTGGTTCTTTTGCATCTGTGTTCTGTGCTTGTACTGTATATATGAATACTGTATGTAAAGAAAACACTATTTAAATACCAGTGGTTCTTTTAAAGGAAAAATATTTCGTTAAGTGCATTATGAAAGGCTTGGGTAAAATTTAGCTACTTTTTACCAGATGACTATGCCATATGTCTTGGAGTCTATCTTTAAGCCTGGAAGAGGGAAGACTGCCTGTTGGGTTTTTATATATGTGACAAATGCATCTTTTCGGGTTAGATTTAGATCAACAACCTGACAAACTGGAACCTGAATAGCAAACTGTTTCCAACTGATAATGAAATATTGTGTTCATAAAACTGATTTTTTCCATTTTTTTTAAATGGAATTCAAGCTATTTATTTAAAAAAAAAAAAAACTGTTAGAGCCAGGTGCAGGGATTGTTCCTTTTTTTTTTTTTTTTTTTTTTTTTTTTTTTTAAATGATGTTTGTCCTATTCAGGAGGGTACAGGCATGTCAGCATGGCCATGAAATATAAAAGTATGGAATACTTTGTTTTTTATAAAGCCACATCTTAATTCACTGTATCTCTTATTTGACTGTCTCAGTTTGAGCACAGTCTTGAAATATCTCATTGTACCGTTGGAGGTAACTGCTGCTTCATTTTGTGATTATCTTCACATGTAGTTTTAAGCTTTTAGCTGATATGTTTTTAGGTTTTTTTGGGGGGGGGGCGAGAGGGAGGGGGACAAATGCTGTCACTTTTCTGTTGGTGAAAATCAGTGGGGGTTTTTTTTTTGTTTTGTTTTTTTGGATTTATATCCTTGTAACTGAGGATAGAATTTGACTTTTACTGCTCTAAAATCCATTATTAGAGAGTCCAAAGGCAAAAATCCAGTATTGTATTAGCTGAACAATTCCAGTGTATTAATGTAATAAAAGCCAATGTTTTTTGTAAAACTTTTTTTACTATGTGATATTGAAAGTGAGAAACTAAATTTTTTAAAATTCTTTATCTTTCCAGTTTATAAAAGGGGAAAAAACCTTTTACAAGTATGTTGACACTATAAAATGGAAACACACTGTTTTTCACAAAAGATACAATTGCGATAGGTATACAGAGCCCCTGGCATTCAGCATCCCATGCACTATTTGAATATTGTGGGTAAAATATTTAATGCATTAAAATCATGGGTGTCCTTAATTGTGTTCAGTGCATTCATTGCTGTTAATACGTTAAACTTAATAAAAATGAAATAAACTGATCCTTAAACGTTGGTTTTCATTTTCACTCAATTGTCTCATTTGACTTTCTTTTTTCTTTCTGCGTGCTCTGGTATGATCTGATTCTTAGCTTAACTTCCTTTTTCTCTTCTTCCTCTCCCCCCCCAACACTTTTTTAAAAATCTTTTTCTCTCCCCTCTTCCCCCAAAAATCCTACATTGTATGCTCCTCAGGGCAGGGGTTGTCATCTTCCTGTTATGTACAGCACTGGGCACGTGGCACATTACTGAGCTGAGTGTTCATGCATGGGGTGTGGCGCATGTGAACAATGCAGAAGCAAGCCTGCCAGGAATGTGCCCCTCTGCTTTACATCTACTGGCACTGTAGTTAAATAGTATGTCAGGCTACATCGGGGTCCCTAACACAGCGCCCACGGGCATCTAAGTGCACCGGTGGACAAGCATCCGCCAAAATGCCTTGTTGGCTGCATTTCAGCGGATGCTCCTCTGCCGCCACGGTCCTCCGTGGCTCATCGTCTGGCGCCCGCCAGATGAAAAAGGTTGGGGACCACTGGGCTAGCACTTCACTGCAAAAAGTGTGTTACTGTGGAGACAGCAAACACAATGTAAAATGCTAGTGGAGATAAGTAACTGGAGTTCTTCTTCGAGTGATTGTTCACGTCCATTACACATTAGGTGTACGCGCGCCGCGTGCATGGACGTCGGAAACTTTTTTCCTTAGTGGCTCCCGTCGGGCCGGCAGGGCCCCCTCCTTCCCGCCAGAGCGGCGCCCCGCTCCAGGGTATATATATCCCTGCCGACCCGACCCCTCCAGTTCCTTCTTACCGTCCATGGCGGCGTTGGAACAACTCTGTCTCTCATCTGAGAGTGTCCCTTAGCAATAGTCATTAGTGTTATCTAGCAGTTATCAGTTAGTTTGTAGTAGTGTTGAGCCAGTAGTTAACAGCTCATTAGGGTACTTAAAGTTCCTGCCGGGGTTGTTTGTTCAGCCCCGGCACCGGCCCCGGGCGGTGGGGTATGCCACACGCCCAAGGCTTCAAGGCTTGTGCCACGTGCCGCAGGCCTATGCCATTGACCGACCCCCATGCCTCGTGTCTCTGTTGCCTGGGGGAGGCTCACCAGAAAGAGCGCTGCAAGATCTGCAAGGCCTTTAAGCCCAGAACTAAAAAAGAGAGGGACTTTTGCCTTAAGCAGCTGCTCATGGAGACGGCGTTACAGCCATCCACTTCGACGGCACCGTCTGCCTCCGTGCGGAGCGCCCCGGCATCGGTGCGGAAACCGGCGCCGGCGGGTCACCCGAAGCCCGCGGCACCGACCCAGCGGGGAAATACACGACGCCGATCGTCTTCGCCGGCGAAAGCGAAGGGCCAACCTAAGGCCCGAGGACGCTCCCCGCACAAGAGGGCGGCACTGGTAAAGACCTCGAGTGCCCCTAAGGCCGATACGGCCCCAACACGGGCCCCGGTAGTGGCTCCGGCGCCGAAAGGCCCGTCGAGCCCCGGGATGGGCGCGTCGAGTGAGGATGAAGGGCTGGAGGAGCTCGTGGAACAGCCCTCCACTCCAGACACGTTTGAGGCAGCTAAGGACCTCATTGCTTTGTCCGTCGAGGCCCTGGCACGCGCTGAGGGCGCTCCGCCGATGCTGCCACACAGAGGCAAGCCGGCGATGGTGCGCCCATCACGGTCGCCGTCTCGGCACCGTTCCAGGAACCGGTCCCGGTCGAGCTCCACCTCGGTGGACTCCCGGTTGCCCTCGGCGCAGGAAGCACCGCAGCAGTCGGGCTTCAACAAGCGGTCGGCACCGACTCAGCAACCGAGCACGAGTCGGCACCGCGAAGCGTCGGTGGTTCGTTACCCGATGCCGACCAGCCGTAGCCGTTCCCGGTCCCGCGATCACCGGTACCATTCCAGGTCCAGGTCGGTGAGGCGCTATTCCAGGTCCTGGTCGTGGAGGCGCTACTCCCCAAAACCGGACCGGCACCATCCTACGGCTCCACCGTGGCCTTCCAGGTCACCGTCCGTGGTCTCGGGGACTGACTCAGACCGGTACGGCAGGTATGCCCATAGGGCACAGGCCAGCAGGGACTACGGTCAGTCCCAATGGGGCCAACCGAGCCAATAGCCATTCTGGACACCCTGGGTCTACCACCAGCAAGGGCCCCCATCGAGGGCCTCGAGGTCTGGGCCATCCGGGTACCGATCCCGCTCCCCGCGGCACCGCCCGCCATTGTATAGGGAGGCAACAGTCTCTAGACCACCGGAGCGGGAAGGAGTGGACTCGGCACAGAGTACGGTGCCGTCCCAATCCCACGGTGCGGGTCAGGCCCCAGAGGAACAACTGGCTGATGCCGGATTGCAGGATAATGAGGATGGGCAGAAGGCCCCGACCTCTTCCTCCTCGCCAGACGAGGCGGTAGTGGGCACACTGGTGTCCGGCCCTCCCCCGATTGACCATCGGGCACACCAAGACCTGCTTCGCCGGGTAGCCCTCAATCTGGGCTTGCAAGCGGAGGAGACTGTAGAGCAGGATGACCCCATGGTCGATATCCTGAGCCCAGAGGGCCCCTCCAGAGTCACTCTCCCGATTATACGGACAGTACAGTCCAACTATAAGACGGTGTGGCAAACACCGGCCTCCAGTGCGCCAACTGCAAAAGGCGTGGAGAGAAAATACTTCGCCCCCTCTAGAGGGTTTGACTTCCTCTTTCTACACCCGTCCCCCTGTTCGCTGGTGGTCTCGGCGGTCAACGAAAAAGAGCGGCATGGCCAGCAAGCTCCTGCCCCCAAGGGCAAGGAAGCTAAGAGATTGGACTTATTTGGGAGGAAAGTCTATTCATCTGGGGGCCTTCAACTGAGGATCGCCAATCAGCAGGCGATTCTAAACAGGCACAATTTTAACTCTTGGGCATCAGTTGCCAAGTTTAAGGACTCCCTCCCACCTGACGCGCATCAGGAGTTCACGGCCCTGGTGGATGAGGGAATGGCAGTGGCCAAGACCTCATTGCAGGCCGCCCTAGACTCAGCCGACGCTGCGGCTAGAACAATTGCGTCGGGAGTCGTGATGAGGCGTTCGGCGTGGTTGCAGGCTTCAGGTCTCCCGCCAGAGGTGCAGACCACGCTGCAGGACCTCCCGTTTGAAGGTTCGGGCTTGTTTTCCGACCAGACGGACGCCAGGCTACATAGCCTTAAGGACTCACGAGCGACCCTTAAGTCGTTGGGTATGCACACTCCGGTAACACAGCGTAAGCCCTTTAAACCCCAGCCACCGCAAAGGCAATATCACCCTCGCCCCCGACACGAGCCGTACCGCCGTCGAGGCAGGGATAACAGGCGGAGACGTAACAATACGCCTAACCAGGGCCAGAGTCACGGCCAGGGCAAGCCACAGCCAGGGAATAAACCAGGCTTTTGAAGCTACGCCCGAGGACAGCGTACCATATTCCATACCGGATCCTCCTCTGTTTTTCAAAGACCGCCTGTCCCATTTCTACCGGGCATGGTCGCGCATAACATTGGACCGATGGGTCCTGCGCACAGTGAAGGCGGGCTATACCCTCCAGTTTTCCTCGCCCCCTCCCTGCCATCCCCCTTCCCCGTCCCTCTTCAGGGACCCTTCTCACGAGCAACTTCTCACACAGGAGGTTCAGACCCTTCTCGCTGCTGGAGCAGTAGAAGAGGTCCCAACAGACCTGAGGGGAAAAGGATTCTACTCCAGATACTTCCTGATCCCCAAGGCAAAAGGAGGCCTCCGTCCTATTTTGGACCTGCGCGATCTAAACAAGTTTCTGATCAAAGCTCGCTTCCGTATGGTCTCCCTGGGAACTATTATCCCATCCCTGGATCCGGGGGATTGGTAAGCTGCCCTCGATATGAAAGATGCCTATTTTCACATCGCAATCAATCCGGCTCACAGGCGATTCCTGCGCTTCATTGTCGACCAGCGCCATTTCCAATTTACGGTCCTGCCTTTCGGCCTGGCGTCAGCACCACGAGTGTTCACGAAATGCATGTCCGTGGTAGCAGCCTTCCTTCGAAAGAGAGGGATGCGTGTGTTCCCGTACCTGGACGATTGGCTACTCGCGGGCAGGTCGGAGGCCGAGGTCCGATCTCACATGACGCTGGCCTTGCAGACGTTCGACAAGCTCGGCCTCCGGGTCAATGTGCCCAAGTCCACGTTAGTCCCCACACAGAGGCTGGACTTCATAGGTGCAACCCTAGACTCGGTAACCGCGCAAGCGAGCCTACCAGAGGCACGGTTCATGTTGATTCACAGAGCCGTAAGCTCGGTCCAAAAGTTCCCCACGACAACGGCAAGGTGTTGCATGCAGCTTCTGGGGCATATGACAGCTTGCACACACGTGGTCAGACATGCCCGCCTGAGGCTCCGGCCTTTACAGTTGTGGTTCGCCCATACGCATCGCCCCAACAGAGACCCATTGGATCAAGTAGTCACGATCCCAAACCAGGTGCTCAGCTTGCTACGCTGGTGGCTCGATCGCCAACAGGTATGCGAAGGGATCCCCTTCGCTGCCCCACAGCCCACTCCGACGTTGGTAACAGATGCATCGGACCTGGGTTGGGGGGCGCACCTGGGGGCACTGCGGACCCAAGGGCTGTGGTCCAGAGAAGACAAGCTGCTTCACATCAATCTGAAGGAGCTAAGAGCGGTTTGCCTCGCCTGTCAGACCTTCCGCACCACCATAAAAGGTCACAGCGTGGCAGTCCTGACGGACAACACTACCGCCATGTTCTATATAAACAAGCAGGGCGGGTCCCGGTCTTCTCCCCTCTGTCACGAGGCACTCCAATTATGGAACTTCTGTATAGCCCATGCGATACACTTCATCGCGACGTATCTTCCGGGGATTCAAAACGGCTTAGCAGACCGCCTCAGCCAATCCTACCGAATGCACGAATGGACGTTGAGGCGAGACGTCCTGCATTCGATCTTCCGGAGGTGGGACTTTCCCTGGGTGGATCTATTCGCCACCAGGGACAACAGCCAATGCCCTCAGTTCTGCTCGTTCCAGAACCTCAGCCGGGGATCATTAGCAGATGCTTTCATGATCCCATGGGGAGGGAGCCTGAGATATGCCTTCCCTCCGTTCCCACTCATACACAAGGTTCTCCTCAAGACCCGCAGGGACAGGGCGACGATCATACTTATCGCCCCGACCTGGCCACGCCAGCCTTGGTTCACGTCCCTGCTGGAACTGTCCATAGCCGATCCAATCACCCTCCCCCTCCATCGCGACCTAGTCACGCAAGACAAAGGTCGCCTACTCCACCCGAACCTGTCTTCGCTACATCTCACGGCGTGGTATCTCTCTGGCTGAATGATGCAGAACACAGGTGCTCTCACCAAGTTCAGCAAATCCTCCTTAATAGTAGGAAGCCCTCTACAAGAGTGACCTACCTGGCAAAATGGAAAAGGTTCTCCCACTGGTGTGAGCCTCAACATATACAGCCTTTACAAGCCTCAGTTCCGTCAATCTTGGACTACCTACTGCACCTCAAGAATCAAGGGCTTGCGCCCGCCTCAATTAGAGTTCACTTAGCCGCTATTTCGGCTTTCCATCCGGGAGAGTTGGGAGTGTCAGTGTTCTCCAACCCCACAGTGGCCCGATTCCTCAAGGGGCTGGAAAGGGTGTTTCCCTACTCGCGCCCGCCTATCCCGGTGTGGAGTCTGAACCTAGTCCTAACAAGACTCATGAGTCCTCCCTTTGAGCCCCTAGCCACTTGCTCCCTCATGCACCTCTCGTGGAAGGTGGCGTTTCTCGTGGCCATCACGTCAGCCAGAAGGGTATCGGAATTGAGGGCCCTCTCTTCGGAACCACCCTATACAGTGTTCCATAAGGATAAGGTGGAACTGAGGCCGCACCCCAAATTCCTCCCAAAGGTGGTATCACAGTTTCACATGGGGCAGGACATTTGCCTACCGGTGTTTTTTCCTAAATCCCATACGGACCCTCACCACCGCAGCCTACATACCCTGGATGTCCGAAGGGCGTTGGCATTTTACCTGGAACGGACCAGGTCGTTCCACAGAACGCCCCAGCTGTTCATTGCTATTGCGGAACGTATGAAAGGCTTGCCTATCTCGACACAGCGCTTGTCGGCATGGATTGTGCATTGTATATGCACTTGTTATGAGCTCGCCAATGTTCCGGCCCCGGAGATCCGGGCCCACTCGACTAGAGCCCAAGCGTCCTCAACGGCCTTCTTGGCGCAGGTCCCTATCCAGGAGATCTGTAAGGCGGCCACCTGGTCGTCCGTACATACGTTCACAGCCCACTACGCGATCCATCATCAGACCAGAGAGGACGCGATGGTCGGTCGGGCTGTGCTACAGTCAGTTGTACCTTGACTCCTACCCACCTCCAATGGTAAGCTTGGGAATCACCTAATGTGTAATGGACGTGAACAATCACTCGAAGAAGAAAGAACGGTTACTTACCTTCTGTAACTGTTGTTCTTCGAGATGTGTTGTTCACGTCCATTACACTTCCCACCCTCCTTCCCCTCTGTCGGAGTCTCCGGCAAGAAGGAACCGGAGGGGTCTGGTCGGCAGGGATATATATACCCTGGAGCGGGGCACCGCTCTGGCGGGAAGGAGGGGGCCCTGCCGGCCCGACGGGAGCCGCTAAGGGAAAAAGTTTCCGACGTCCGTGCACGCGGCGCACGTACACCTAATGTGTAATGGACGTGAACAACACATCTCGAAGAACAACAGTTACAGAAGGTAAGTAACCGTTCTTTTCTATCTCAGTGGAGCTAGTAGAGGTCAATCCTGTCTCCCCCACGTGTCTGGCATTTACCTCCCGTAGCTCTGTCCAATAAAAATTCCAGTGCCTTGTCTCCATTAGCATTTTACATTGCGTTAGCTGTCCCACTGTAAATATACACCTTCTGCAAGGAAGAACATCTCAGGTCTGTATTACTGCACCTCTCATTCGTTGTCAAGTTGTAACTTGAATTGAACTTTTAGTTAATGTGCTATCAGAGCTAACCAAAGCTTTGATCAAAAAGGGACATCATAAGGAAGATCTAGAAAAAGGTGGCTTGAGATGCTGAAGGAAGACCAGAAGAAGCTTGGTGTCAGTTTGGAAGATGTGCTTGAGATGAACAAGAACTGTTGCCCCATCTTGATGGGATAAGACAAAGAAGAAAACGCGTTCCAAGTGGGGGGGATAAGATGAAGAGAAACATCATCATCATCCTAGGGACAGTGACTTTTTTGGGGGGGGGTTCAAATCCTTCTCCAGAGAGAGAGAGAGCCTAATAGGCAACACTGGCTGATATAGTAAGCTTGCTTCAGGGAGCTTGCTTAAGGGGTCCACACCCCTGGAGTGCTGCACAGCTTTCTCTGGGGTCTCCATCTGCCCTAGCATTCAGGGAGGTTGCAGGATCATGGCCATCTGAGACTGTATCCCTGTGTTCACCCTTGTTACAAGACTAATGGGTTTTATACAAAGTATACCTTGTGAGGTTTCATTTGAAAACTAATAATGTGCTGATCATTATTGTCCTGGTGAAATATGTGGCAACATTGTATGTTTAAAAAAAATAATAAAGTAAAATCTTGGTGTTTTTTTTTTTTAAACATTCTGAGACTTTTCCAATCTAGAAAAGCAGGCACAAACTGGTTCCTTGAAGACAAAAGGCAAACTGATGCCTCAGCCAGGTGTCGTCAAAATCAAATGGACCATCACCTGGTTAAGCAGCCATTCTTTGGCAGGAAAAAGGGTGAGAGTGAGAAATGTACATGTTGGCAAAGAAACAGCTGGAAGTTCCCATCTCACAGACTGTCTCGTGAACCCCAGCTGGAGATGATTCTCAAAGGGAAGAAAAAGATTTATTTATGTATGTATTTATTTGTTTTATTATATAAAAAAATGGGGATCAGATGCTCCAAAAGATCTCTGCCTTCATCACTACTCATGGCATCAACACCACCTGAAGGACAAGGAAATTAACACTGAACTAGGAGAGGTCCTGGCTGAAAAGATTCCAGCCAGTAAGACTGCTAAAGCATATGGTGAGAGAAATCTTTGCTTTGAATTCACTTAGCTTGTTAAGTTAGGTATTAGTTTGTGTTTTACCTTTTTATTTCTTCGTAACCTATTCTGATTTATGCCTCATTACTTGTAATCACTTAAAATCTCTCTGTAGTGAATTATACCTCTTAATGTTTTATCTAAATCAGTGTGTGTGGGAAATGTCATTTGGGATAATGATATTTGTGCATATTTTCTATTAATGAAATGTCAGACTTTATCTGAGCGTGTGTTGTCCAGGAGGATACTGAGCAGTAAAAGATGCACATTTCTGTGGCAAAGTCTGGGACTGGGAATTTGCTGGTGGTGTTCTGTAATTGAACACACTTGATGGGTTGGTGGCCAGTCTAGGGAGGGGTGACTTACATGGTGGAGGCTGTGTGGGGGCAGGTCAGGAGTGGTTGATCTCACAGCAAAGCAGTGTAAAAGGCACCCCAGGTTGGAGAAGCGAGGACACCGCTGTCCCAGTCCAGATTGTAGCCTGGGTAATGTCACACCATCCCAACACACAACCGTTTGTGGAACTCTTCTGCAACTGCTAATCTAGCTCTCTTCATTTCAGGAAGATGCGGGCCTGGAAACATCTTCCCGGCTTTTGGGGGTCCATAGAGCACTATTGCTAAGCCAAATCCGTTGTCTCAGTGGAATTTTTCTTTAATGGCTTTGAAACTTTAAACAAAAAAAAAAAGTGTAACAGGATAGTACCCCCAAAATCTTAGCCTTTCTAGCAAAGCGTTTGTGCATGTGCTTAACCTTTATGTATAATAACAGTCCCGCTGACTTCACCAGGGATAATGGCGCTTAAAGTTGAGTACGTGCTTGCTTGTGCCTTACACTTCAACTCCCCTAGAGCAATACATAATCCCTTTAATTGTCCGTTATGAACAAGCAAAGGGCTGTAGCAAAAATTAGTCAGGTGTTGAATATGCAGTTAGCAGTGGCTATTGTATCAATGCCCTAATAGCCAGGCAGTCCTGTCTTCATGATTTGAACTGAACTATTTGATCCCACTGTGAGGCAGCCCTTTTCTCAAACCGGCCCTGCCTGAGCTGGGTAAGTGAATAATGCAGTCATTGTGGGCAACAGCTTCAGGGCCACTGCGGATTGCAGAGATCTTTCATTGCCAAATGAGATTTTGAAACAAGCCAGTTTCCATGTGACTTTGAGCTGTGGCAGAGTAGACAGTTTGTCGTGCTAATATGATGCGCGCTTCCATATAAAGGCTATGCACCCTCTAGAAATGTAGAGAAGTGAGTTGCTGAGCTGCCAGTAACCTATGATTAAAAGTCCCTCCTATGTACTTTGAATTCCCTGTTCCTCCAGCATGCTAAATATAAATTTTATATTAACTGTGTATATGTAGTCATTAAAACTTCATTACACTGTTCTTTAATTCATGCAAAACGTCTGGAGTTTATCGAGCACACAGATCCGTATAAGTAATTTTGGACTATTTCATTTATGAAAAACAGATGGTTTGGAGACACAGATATGTTGATGACACACACACACACACACACACACACACACACACACACACACACTGCCTAGAGGTTGGGGTGTGTGTGTGTTTTCAATCATGTCTCATATCAAATGCACAGTAGAAAGTTTCTGATTAACAGATGGAATTCGATTTCTTACAAATTTCAGATTTAAAAGTAGTTTGGAAATGGCTTTAGTGCGTAAACCCAACACTTGATGTAGGATAATATGCTGTTTTGCGTTTGTATAGTACTGCTGATCTAAGGAATGCAAAGAACTCTAGAACCATTGAATTACACCTTGGCAGGTAGGCAAGTATACCTGTTTTACAAATAATCTCTTTCTGCCTCAGTCGATTTAAGGGTCTTTCACAAGGGCTGAACATCTGCAACTCCAGCACTCACAAATTCCACTGACTTCAACTGAACAGCTCTGAAAATCAAGCACTGATATAACCTACCTAAGGTCACCTAGGAGAGGCTGTGGCAGAGTTGGGAACAGATCTTCGATTTCCTGAGTCCCACTCCCGCATTCGAATAACTTTTTATTAAAACCACCACCCCTAAAGCTAGGCAAAGGTAAATGCAAATCTCTTAAGTTAGTTACGTCTACAAGTCTGGGTGCACCGGCTACATTCCACCCTATTGGGGAAAATACAGTACCAGGATAAAGCTGGTATGTGGTGCAGGGACAGACTGACTGGTCCTTGCATGGGAATGCAGGAGGAGTAGAGGGCTCAAAGAGCTTCTTTCCTTCAGGTCTCCATCCCCCTGTGCTCCCCTCTTAGGAGCTGGCGCATTGGGAGTCTTTGCACTCGGGGAGATGAGGACAGTGCTGCTATTTGCAATAGCCTCCTTCAGTAGCCCTGTGCCCTGGGAGGAAGAATTGGCTGGACATCAAGGTGGGTTGATGCTGCAGCCTTCGCCAGGGTGGCGCAGCCTTCGCCAGGGTGGCGCAGCAGCCATGTGTTCCAGAGTTTACAGAATGATTCCTGCTGGGTGCTACAATTCTGCACTACTGTCTGCGTCTGAGCAGCAGAACAGCCTTTGCAGCAGACTCAGCTAAGCTCTTTTGACCACAGCATCACACTGGGAGCTCGTGTTCTGCTGATTATCCACCATGACTCCCAAGTTCTTTTAGGAGTCCCTGCTTCCCAGGATTGAGTCCCCCGTCCTGTAAGGTACAGCCTGCAGACTTTGTTCCTAGCTGTATAATTTTACATTTGGTCATTTAAAATGCGTATTGTTTGCTTGAATCCAGCTTACCAAACAATCCAGATCACACTCTAATGGTGACTTGTCCTCCTCATTATTTACCATTCCCCTAGTCTTTGTGCCTTCTGCAAACTTTATCGGTAATGATTTAATGTTTTCTTCCAGGCCATTGATGAAATTAACTATCAGAGTGCCAAGAATTGACCCAAGTGGGACCACACCAGCAACACTCCAGCTCAGTGATGATTGGCTGCTTATAGGTACATTTGTGACCTATTAGTTAGCCATTTTTTAATCCAATTAGTGTGTGCCATGTTGATTTTTGTATTCTATTTTTTTACTCAAAATGTGTGGCACTATGTCAAATGCCTTATAGAAGTCTAAGTGTATTTCATTAACAATATTACTTTTATCAACCTAACATGTAATCTCATTTAAAAAAAAATCTTTCTTTTCTATAAACTTTAATT
The DNA here is from genome assembly GCF_013100865.1 of Trachemys scripta elegans. Taxonomy (NCBI): domain Eukaryota; kingdom Metazoa; phylum Chordata; order Testudines; family Emydidae; genus Trachemys; species Trachemys scripta. Next base: position 9,501,525 of record NC_048312.1, read on the forward strand.
GGCAGTAATTATATTATTCTCCTTTAATTTGTTGAGTCCCATATCAGCTATTCCATTATTTTTCTCAAGATCAGAGTCAGGCTGACAGGCCTGTAATTACCATTTACCCTTTAAAAATATTGGAACAACATTAACTTTTTTCCAGTCCTCTAGTGTTTCAAGACTTGTTGAAAATAAACATTAACAATCCAGAGGTCCTCGGCCAGCTCTTTTAAAACTCTTGGATGCAAGTTATTTGGAGCTGCTGATTTTAAAAACATCTAGCTTTGTTTTTAAACATCTGTTTAACAGCCTCTTTAGTTATTGTGGGAATGGAGAAAGTATTTGATCATCATAAATCATATGACTACATCACTTGTCCTTCCCTTTCTCCCCCCCAACACAGAACAGAATATTTATTGAACACTTCTCTCTTTGCTCCATTATTATTATTAATTCTACCATTTTCATCTAGTAATGAAGCAATGTCATTGTTAGGTTTCCTTTTGTTTCTAATAATATACATGAAAATCTCCTTCTGACTGTTAGACATAGTTTTCTCTGAGGCCTTTTGCTTCCCTTATGAATTTTCTACACTGCCTAGCTTCTGAATTTATATTCATTATTATTATTATTAACTTTCCCTTTCTTCTGTTTGTTATATATCGGGTTTCACTTCTTCCCTTCTAAGCCAGGTTGTTTTTTTAACCCACGTGGCCTTCTTTCTCAGCTGTGGGATTGTGGCTTTTTGACACATAGTAAAATGTTCTTAAACCATTCCCAATTATCATTCAGATTTTTCTGTTTAAATTCTTTCTTCCAGCTAGTTTGGTTCATAATTAATGCATAACTCATCCAGTTGTGCATTGTTGTTTTATCATTCCCCTACTTTTGAATCCCTCTGCTTTTGTCCTTTTGGTTTAAAACACGTACTTCCCCTCATGTTTACTTTTTAAAAAATTAATTTCCCTTTAGTGGTAGTTCTCCAAGAGGAAATAAAAGTAGGAACACAACAGCTCCTACTGGCTACAGCTGATAAAATTTTATTTGTATGTGCGAGAGAGAGATTGTGTGAGTTACCTCTTCAGTGACTTAAAAACACAGGTAGTTGCCTGATGGAGTGGACTTTCCCTGGAGCCATTATTGTCTTTCAGGTTAATACATACAATTTTTAAAGTATATTATTTACAAGGCAGCACCGTCAGGGTTGAATAGGTAAATCGGTGCTAAAATAAAACTTGAAATGCATCAGAGAGAAGTATTGGATGGATGGCTCGAAGAGAGATCCAGCCAAGTCCTTGTAAAGGTGCACACATGTATCATTGTCACAACCATCACTATCTCTTACACGTGTCTGAGTCCTGGGCCTGGTCTCTTGACATAGTCGTCATACTGACAAGGTGAGGAAGTGGCATGTCTGAGTGACAAACACTCAGATTCTTTAGCGTCACCAAATATTGAGGTTATGTTGCTAACTAGCCCCATTGTTCTGGACTGTTCATTGGCATTCAGCAATCGCACATCAGGAGCTGAAGTGGGGAGGATATAAGAACGGCCATCCTGGGTCAGACCAATGGTCCATCTAGCCCAGTATCCTGTTTTCCGACAATGGCCAATGCCAGGTGCCCCAGAGAGAATGAACAGAACAGGGTAATTTTATTGAGTGATCCATCCCCTGTTGTCAAATTCCAGCTTCTGGCAGCTGGAGGTTTAGGGACACCTAGAGCATGGGGTTGCATCCCTGACCATCCTGGCTAATAGCCATCGATGGACCCATCCTCCATGAACTTCTCTAGTTCTTTTTTTAATCCAGTTACACTTTTGGCCTTCAAAACATCCCCTGTGAGTTACACAGGTTGACTGTGTATTGTGCAAAGAAGTACTTCCTCATGTTTGTCTTAAACCTGCTGCCTATTAATTTCATTGGGTGACCTCTGGTTCTTGAGGTGATCAGTGGTATTTACCCATTTGCATACTTTCTCCACCCCATTCATAAGTAAGGTGGGCAGCATAGGACAGGGGCATCCTCCCTGAGGAGCATTGCGTCCTTCCTATTCATTCAGGAGAAGACAAACTTGTCAGACAGAACGAACAAGCCCTAATGAATTTGTTGTAGTCCGGCACTTGGACTCGGTGATCTGCACTGCTAGTCACTAAGGAGAAAGTGCCTTAACACAGTGGGGTGAGGAGAGACACTGACTCTGGCACCAGCCTAGCAGGGCTGGTTTGTTTTATTTGAAAGCACTCTGTCTGCTTTGACTCAGTTTAAATGTAGATTCACCACTCTGATTGGGAGGAATTTAAGTATTATTCAAAGTAGTATTCTCTCTCTCCTGGCACCAGCAACTCCTCTCCTCCCATTGACTGCTCTTTATTCAGCTTTTAAACCATGGTGCACTCTGTGACTCTGCCCACAAAGGTTCCTGTCTGACAGAACCGATCTAGTCTGCAGTCTCTCTGCACTTGTGTTTTGTCTTCCTTTAAATTTTTTGGTCTGTGGCAAGCAGTTTGTCTGGTTCAACCTCTCATCTAGTTACTGACAAAAACAACTTCCCTCAATATTTTAGTCACTGTCTAGTTCTCAGCTGTCTCCCACAGAGCTGAGATCTTTATTTCACCTGTGCCTGATTCTCCCTCCAATTGTGCTGCCTTCTTGAAGATGGAGTATTTCTAGCTTTAAAGGACCAGAGTTTAATACATAAAGAAGATCTAATTTCTTTTTCCTCCAGTTTGTATCTTTTAGTTTTCACTAAAAAAACATCTGGTCAGTTTTAACTTACTGGAAAAATATCAGTGCATGCCTATAAATCTTCATGGAGCTACAGTCACACACTGCAAAATATGGTGGCCATAGATATTTGGAGAGTGTACATATTTTTCCTTGCTGGGAATTGGGGCCTTTTTAGATTCAAATGATAAGATAATCAACATCAGTTCAAGCATCTTTCTCTACATGATCTGTTTGAGAAGTGGAAGCGAATGTTATGCAAAGCAGAGGGCGACAGTCTCTCAAATGCCACGAGGGAGTCAGAGTGGTTCAGATAGAATAATTTTAGTCACAGAACAATAAGAAGTCATCAAGTTTTGATGTAGCAGACAGCAGCCATCTGCACAAACTCTCATCATTACTTCTGATGGTGTCGGGAATTTTCCAAGCAACCCGACAGAGATGTATTTCACTGTACAGATGTTGGAGGGGCGATGGGGGTGGGGAATCCCTAGCATGCCATTTATAACTGGGTTATGTAGCACATTAGTGAACGTTTAATTGGATCTAGTACTTCCAATGAGAAGATTTTAAATAAGTCACGTCTCTCTTACTACTTTAGGCAGGCGTTTTTGCAAAGTTCAAGGGCATTATCACGGCTCAGTTTGAGGTTAAGCTGAAATCCTAGAAGATTAGGCTTAGAAGAGACCTCGGGAGGTCTAGTCCAACCCCCTGCTCAAAGCAGGACCAACCCCAAATGACTGAGTCCCTTGGAAGAACCTTAATTTCTAGTACTGTTAATTACTGTACAATAGCAAATGTAACAGAACACACGTAGTCAATTAATGTAACTACTATGGAGTTTGCTCAAACTCCCCATCTTGCAGCTTAGTTCTTTCATTTGGCACTCTAGCAAAAAAAAAAAAAAAAAAAAAAAAAAAAAAAAAGGGACAATCAAATCTACTGGGGAGAGAGGGTGGGAAGTTCTACTGGTGAAAAGTATATTCCAGCATGGTTTCTGTTTTAGTTTTTACAAAGAGGCCATTTATGGCAGTACTAGGATATTAAGATTCAGGCTACAAATTATCCAGAGGTATGAAAACATTTTTTCCTTTCATCATAAATCTTCACATACAACTACAAACAATTATTTAATTATATTTGATGCTCTCCAAGATGGTACTGGGTATCCTCTCTGGTTACTGCAGTATGGAAGGAGTGAATCGGAAGGGATAGGTTCATAGCAGGCATATGCACCATGTTAGGCATGAATGTGTACAGTGACCTCTAGGCAGTAGAGGGCGAGGAGAGGTACATGTGTCTGTGTAAACAAGAAACAAAGATCATGGTGTGCTAGGTCTATGTAATCTCTGCTGCACAATGCAATCCGTGTGAACAGTGTTCACAAGGTCTCAGCTCAGCAGTAAAACCAACTGAGGAAGGCGCTCAGGTTGGTGGTATTGCCGAGATCCAAGAGCAGGGTAGATAAGACATTAGCAGTGTTCCAACTCTCATGATTTTGTCATGAGTCCTTATGATGATTGTTTTCCTGAAAGTCCCAGCTCCTGGGGTCAAGTGGATATGTGATGATTTCAGCCTTTGTTCTTAAAGAACAAATAAGTTTCTAACCTTCATGGCTGTGGAGAAAGCTTCAAAATGTGACCCCAGTGGCCCCTAAAGACCCAAAAAGCAGAAGACAAATTAAAAACACCAAATCTATTTCTACATAATCTCATGATTTTTAAAGCCGATTTCATGATTTTTGCTGAGCCTGACTCATGAGTTTTTGAACACTTGGAGTTGGCAGTAAAGAGGTTCTGGGGCTCAAGCAATTAGGTGCCAGGGCTCAAGCCATTTTTAAAATTTCATAATTGATGCAGCAAGCCCAGAGCTGCCGGGGATATGAACTACCAAGCATAGAGCTGCCGGAACTCAGCACTGGCCATACTGTGTTACTGAGAAGGATGTCCTGGCAGTAGGTCTGTGACAGGCAGGGGGTCAGAGTGGATGATGGGAGTCTGGTATTGTTCATCCTACTGTTCTTTGACATGGTGACTTTCATATAATGTAGTTTAACTGACCTATCCCCGTCATCTTCGCCCAGTGGCTGGAGAACCCTGTTTGCTCTGACTCCGATATTTGGGAAAGCTTCTAAAGTTTTGTGAACTGTGGGGTAAATCCTGGTCTCACTGAAGGACTAACTTTTGCTGGACTATAATGGGACCCAGTGGCAACTAGTGACGTAGAGTACTCAGGAACCAACCTGCCTTTGTTGGGTTTTCTGGTTACTCGCTTTGCTTTCTCTTCCTTCTCTACAGTTCACGCTCTCCTCTCTGCTTGAGTCCCTGCTCTTTCCCCTTTTCAGAACAGTTTTTACTTAAGAGTCCGTGACCTCACACAGGAATTCGGTATGACGGAAGGATGCAGAGCACTATTAGGGGAGTGCAAGCACTCGAGTAGGCGTTTGGAATTATACACGCACCTAGAACTTTGTCTGGGAGCTCGCCAGTGCCAGATGTTGGCCTGAGCTCTGCAGACTCTGTGGCCAGATTTCAACTTCCCTTCCCACCTAGACTTCAAGGACACTTGGATGATCCGGAAGTTTGGCCGGGCCTATTAATATTGGCCAGCAGTGACCTTTGGATCCAGATCTGGGTTTAGTCTGATTTCCCCTCTCTAAAGAGCAGAAGCATTTGGCTTAGTAGTTCTGGCTCAGCAGAGAACAGCCTGAGTACTCAGCTAGGGGTGATGCTGGCTAGGCGGTGAGACTCTGTTGTTAAGCTCTATCGGTTCATTGCCTGCAAAGGAGTAGGTAGGATGCTTTATACCCAGTGAAATGCTGCTGCCTAAGAGCTCATCTACATGCAGAGTTGCTTCAGTTTAAGGTGTGATATATATATTTTTTTAAACCAATTAATTTAAACTGGTGCAACTGTCCGCATGGGCACTCTCATTTTAGTTTAAACCTGGCTTATTTAATTTAACTTAAATTGGTTAGGAAGAAGTTAAAGCTAAAATGAAATAAATTGCTCTTAAACCAAGCTAAGAATGTATACACAGAATGCTGCACTGATTTAAATAAAGAGGTTTAAAAATGGATTTTGGTTTAAATGGGTGCAACTGTTGCGTGTGTAGACAAGCCGTAAGGAGCCAGTCCCGAGTGTACCTAATGATATCCATCCAAGAATTTTAATTCTCCTAGTTCTCATGTCTAATAAAATATGCTAGATACATGACGCTTCAGGAATTAATGCAAGTGTATAAGGCATGAAGAGAGAGTCTTATACAGGATTAGTTCTTGTAGTGCAAATTCAGAGTGAGGTTTATAAATTGACCTGGTTATCTGGGATCACAAAACCTATTTCACGCTTCGCGTTAGGAGTTTTGTTCCTGTTTCTTGAGCCATTTTATTGTCACAATGTGTGGGGTGGGCTGGGGAGGAGGGAGACTCACACTCCCGTGTGCGCGCACACACGCATGTGAACTTTTAACACATCTAGGGTCTCAGTAGGCTATTACCAACCTGTGGAATTGTTGGAAAGTAGCGATGAGCGAGATCAATGTGTCAGATTGCTATCCTCCATCTTCAGGAAATGTGTTAGGGAAAGGCATTATTAAACTCCGCTGGTGTGAATTGGATTACAAGTGCTGCTGAGGCAGGGGAAAAGAAGGCTTGATAGCTACACTACATGTGTTTCTACCTCTCTGGCAGGGTGAGCATGCAGAGGGAGATATATATATAATTTCACCAAGGAACAAGCCCTCCCCCTTCCCCCCAAAATGCCAGGGTTTGGGTAATAGGCAATGGATGTGGATTATTCTTATGAGAAAGGGCCTTTTCTTAGAGACTGCTCTGGGAGGACAAGTGCCTTTCAGCTCAGTCTTGGTGGTTTTGTTCTGCAAACTCAACAGTTACTGGCTGCAGTTATGGCAAGGTGCCGGGTGCGAATGATGCTGTAGAATCAGGCCTGAAACTCGTACTCCGGTAAAACTCCTGTTGACTTCCATGGGAGTTTTGCAGGCTGAGGAGACCAACTGAATGAGTTCTAAGGCACCCAGGTTGCTTTCACAAACCGTTATGTGCTCAGTTCCCTGATCGCCTAAAGTTTAAACTACTGCACTGGCAGCACAGAATGGAGCGACAGGGAGAGAGACCGGGTAAACATTGTAAAACTTCCTACCAGTTTTACCTGTAGTGGCTTGGGGATGACAGATCGATTTTTAAAGAAAAAAGATACCCCTCCCACTCCCAAAATCTCCAAACAAAACAAACCCCATGGAAAACTGATGAAATGAAGAGATTGCTGCATACCATTTCAAATCCATGTTGACGCTAGCCTGTTCTCACATGCACGGTGAAACCTGTAATTAGATTGAAAAGACGACTTTCAATTCCCCTATCCTAAAAATATTGAGACTTCACCACAAGAATGGAATTTTCTATTACCGTAGCTCTATTGAAATGTTGCAGGAGGCAAGTGAAGGTATTTTTTTGTAGCCCTCAAGGCGAGCAGGTTTCCCCCCCAACTATTCCTTACCTTGTTCACTTTAAAAATCAAACTGTAACTTAAGTGGAAAGATGAATTGGCTTAGGACTCTCTGCTGGAACTAGATCACATTGTGGTGCTGCCACAGATGTCCCATCTGATCATGGGCTAGTCACTTAATCTCTCCTTGCCTCAATCCCCATCTGTAAAATAGGTCTAGTATTTCCTTTCTCCCACCCTTCGTCTAGGCTACTTAGAATGTAAGCTCTTCAGGCCAGGGGCTGTCAGCACAATTGCTTTGCACTGATCTTGGTTAGAGCCTGCAGTTGGTACCCAATACAAATAATGTCCAGACTTTTAGAAGGGAGGCTTGAGTATTTTTCCTCTGTGAATTAGGGTGTTTGTCTTTTTTCCCTGATGCAAAACCCAACTTCCCGCCAGGTTATGTATTACATAATTACTGTCACGTACAAACTTGAGGAAAGAACTTTTAAAACTGTGCAGATTCTGATATGACAATTCTATTAGGTTTCAGTGCGTACCTGATTGACCCTGTAAATTGAAACTCTGAAAGGTCAGTGCTTCTGTCTTATCACTGTATTTAATTTTCCTTGCCTAGACTCCGGGGAGAGAGGGGAAAGAAACTGGAAAAGGTTTATTTAAATCTGTGTATGGATTGAGTGTGGGGACAATAACACTGTTTTTTCTAAATGGCTCTAAACACACAGATAGTGATGGTTTGCTTTATTTCTCCTATTTCTATCTCCCTGGGTCCTGAAATGGAAACATGGTTTTGCAATGGAAGAATAGCTCAGCAGACCAATGTGGCAATGTTGTTTTTCATTTGTTATGATCATAAAGCTGGCTTAATATAGATTCTACATTATTTAATTATGACTGTTAAAAATATGTCTGAGCTGCATCTCTAGCAGGTATTTCCCAGAGTTAGGGGCATTGTAAGATGGTGCTGTATGTGCATTAATAGCTGAGGGAAGAAACCTCTGAGTTGACATCAGTTGGAACTAGACTACACAATTTCAGGTCACAGGAGAAATCACTTCAAAAGAGGAGAATTTAATCATTTGCTGAAATCTTCAGGGTTTCTCCCCTCCCCTCCCCCCCCCCGCTCTAAATCTCCTGTACCATTTTTTATATCTTAAATGTTCTCACAGCATGTTTTTCCAAGGGTCTAATTATAAACTTCATTATAATTGTTCATTAGTTTTATTTTGTTCAATTAGTTTAACAAGTTGCCAAATGAAATACAAGGCAGGCAATTAGCTTGATATAATTGTAATGAGCCACTCAAATTGGGTTACCAAATATGTTTTTATAGCACTTTTTTTTTCAATCCGTGAATGCTATCGTAAATGCTCAGTGTCTCCTGATCTTTCTTAGTGGAAATTTCCCTCTGCTGTTTATTAAAGTGGAGAACAAGACCAGAAGAAAAAGAGAGATGGAAACATCTGTTATCTTCAGCAGCAAAGGCTTCAGTGTTATTGGAGACCCTATAAAAATTCAATACACTGAAGACTTTAAAAAATATCTATCCTATTTTGCAGTACATGACAAACCTTACCATGCCCCTGTTATGATCTCAGAGGACCCTGACTGACCATTTGAGGTAGGAAAGGAAAGTTCTGGGGGGAGGGGGAGGCAGCAGGACAGATGGGTGAAATGCCCCTGTAAGTCTGAGTTAATCAAACTTAATGGTCCAACCACAGTTAGTCAAACTTGACTGTGAGCTTCTTTCCAAGAGTTAACATTATGTAGCTCCCTTAACAGGGTGGGGTGTGATCTCCATTTTACAGGGAAGTAAACTGAGGTCCAGAGCAGTCAGGGTCCTGATCCTGTCATGAGCTCTGTGCTAGTGTAGGGATCTAGAGCAATGAATAAGATTACAGGTCACTACAATTATTATTTGTATTACAATAGCACCTAGAGGTCACTTAGTATTAGCCCCATTTTACAGTGGGGGAACCGAAGCACCGAGAGACTATGTCCGGTCTCCCATGCTTTCTCTGTCTTGTCTGTTTGGTCTGGCAGGGACTGTCTCTCATGGTAGAGAGGGGCTCTGATTTTGGGTTGGGCCTCTTGGAGCTAATGTCCTATAAATGATTCCCATAAATATTTGGCTGGATCCATTATAGGTGTGTGAAACTTTCCACTAAGCCATGGGGAGTGGTCTCCTGCTAGAGGTAAGTTACTAGGCTTGATGGACTGACGGTCTGATCCTATTTGGGAAATGCAATATTCCTGCGCTGTAACATAGCAATGGGAGTTGACCATGATGAACCTGGGTTCTGGGTTACTGAATGCAGCCAGTCAGTAAATCAGAGGATTAACATACAAGCTCCAGCCTTGGATCCAACTTGTTGGGACATAGTGAATGAGACCACAGCCCTTTTTCTTCTATTGCATTTGCAATTCACTGGAGGAAACCAGTAGGAAACTTCCTGTGACAGCTGAGGTCTGACTCAGGCACTTTTGGCGAGCTTTTAATTGGGGTGCGCAAAAAAAAGTGCCCGTTCCAGACTAAATGGTTTTGCATGTCTTGCTGAAATCACAATGGAGAATATTCTGTGTGCAGCCAAACAGAAGGTAAAGAGCCCGTTTCTGAAGAGCGCAGCAGCCTTCAAATATCCATCCAGAACCATTGTATTCTTTGCCATTCCTTTCCTTTTAGAACTTGTGTGTTAGATGAATAAGTGATCTCAGTGGGAGAAAATCTGTCTAAACTCTGCGACATTAGACACTTAAAAACGCCGCCTACAGTAAGCTTTGTGTCAGCTTAGTCTGAGAGCAGGGAGAGTCACCGGCTGAGAAGAAAGAAGGGTCAGGACAACTGGGGCCACGGATATTACAAAACTGTATTTCTCTCCTTGTCCAACAAGCTTGACCTAGAGTGACACAGTAACTCCTTCCCTCCATCGAGGGAGGTGGGTAGGCTCCTGAGAGGCGTGTTGGCTTCTCTCAACATCACTTACATTGGACATGCAGGATGTTAGAAATTGGGCTCCCCGCCCCTCCAAAGGCCTTGTCTCTCTGCAAGTGTGTTCATCCCCTTATCACAGCAATGGGCGTTCTCTCAGAATGGATGTGGGATTCTTCGACTGCTGGTTGCTGTGTGAATTCCACATGTGGGTACACCTGTGGCTGGAAGTTTTCCCAGGCAGTGCCCGTTGAACTGCTTGTGAGCAATATCTTCCCTTGTGGGCTTGACCAAGCGTAAAAGGGGCGGGGTGGGTCAACATCACTCCAGTTCCTTCTGACCGCCATGTGGCCTAAGTCGGAACCCTGTTCTCCCTCGCTCTTCTAATCTCTAAAGGAGCTGTAGATATTCGTTGTAAGTAGTCATCTGGTAGTTTAGAAATTGTAGTTTACATAGTCCAGTCCAGTCTAGTCTAGTATAGCATAGAAACCTCCCTGTCCCCAGTCAGGGAACCCCGTTTTTATCCTGGGGACCATGACCAGGGTCTCGGTCTTCAAGAACTGCCTCTCCTGCCCTTGCTCCTTTTCCATCAGCGATGAGCCTCAATGGTGCCTCTATTGTCTGGGTGAGGTGCACCTCTCTGCAAAATGCAGCATCTGTAAGTCCTTCCCTCCCAGAACTAGAGAGCAGTAGCGTAGCCAGGTGGAGGGAACAGGGGGAGCATAAAAAAAAAAGCACCACCCGCTGCAGTGCTTTTACTGAAGGGGCAGTGATTTTACTCACCCGGTGGTGCTCCAGGTCTTCAGCGGCACCTCGGCAGCAGGATCTTCACTCGCTCCGCAGATCTTCAGCGGCCTTTCCTTCAGTGCCGCCGAAGACCCGGAGCGCCGCCGGGTGAGTAAAAATTAAAAAGGCACCAAGATGGTCAGTGGGGGAGCGGCCTCTGCCCCTCTCTCCCCCAGCTATGCAACTGCCAGAAAGGCCTGATAGCTCAGGCTGAGGAAGGACCTGATGGAAGAAGCTATGAGACTTTCCTCTGATCCTGGCCAGGAAGATCTCCCACTTGACAACAGCCTCAGCCAGCCAGCAGTGCCTCTCCGAGCACAAGCCATGGAGTGGAGCCACTGGCATGGAAGCTCATTACAAGATACGGTGGTATAGTAATTGCTAGAATTAAGGATAAGGTGGTGGTTGTTAGGAGGAAGAGGAGGAGTGGTGGGACGATGGTACCTAGAGGTGTCAATTAAGATCAGGGCCCCATTGTATTAGGTGCTCTACAAACACATAGTAAGAGACAGCCTGTACTCTGAAGGGCTTACCATCTAAATGGACAAGGCAGACAAAGGAAGTGCTAGCATCCCCATTGGACAGGTGGGGAACTGAGGCACAGAGATTCTTCAAGGTCACCGTGGGTGTCTGCACTGCAGTTAGAGGTGTAGTTGCAGCTCGGGGAGGCATATCGTGTCAGCTTTAAGACCCGGCAGCCTGGGCTTTCAAGTGGGCTGGGCACACCCGCCCAAAACCCTGGGACCCATGTCCTTGCATCCCTACTGCTAGCGCTAGCTGTGCGCGGGTCTGTCTACCCTGCAGTCCCACCTTCGATTGGCGTGTAGACCTGCCCCTACGAAGCCTGTTACAAATTCATAACTTCCCAAGACATTTCCCTTCTGGGGCTGTCGTCTGTCTTGCTTGGTTTCTGCCGGGAGGGGCCACTGAAAATTGAACAAAACTTCTTCAGCAGCTTTTGAATGATGAGAAGAGTGGGGAGGCTTGGAGTGACCGTATACAATTAAAAAGGTTCTAATTTCTATTATTTCAGGAAAGGATAATGCAAAAATGGGTAAACTTTTGCCACAACGGAAAGCAGCATTAATGTTTAAGTGGCGTTCTTCAACTTGGCTGTGTGTGCATGCTGCTCCTTTCCTAGACAGGGAAATGCCTCAGCTGATCTAAACTGAGAATGACCTTTTAAAGTAGCTGGTGACAGAATCCCTGGGGTTTATGAGTCAGTCTATAGGGAGGGCTGGGGAGTTTTTTCTAGGCCCCGTCTTCACTGCATGCTAACTGGGAGTTAGTCAAGCCTAACCCGCGACCGTACGACCACGTTGTTGATGATAACGTGGTGCTGTCATGCCCCACATCCGCGGCGGAGCTGTAGCTGGCCCTCTCTGGGCAAGTATCCTGCCATTCAGAGTGTCGCAACTCACTGCCTGGCTCTGTGCTCGCATTCGTAGGGTGTGTGGGGGGGCAGCTTGTCTGCCCATGCTTGGGATTGGGGAGGAAATGGCCTAGACCTTGGTAGGACTCAAAATGGTATGGCAGTGTGCTGCTGCGTGCTGAAGGTATGGGTCCCACTCGCCCCTGCCGCTTCTCATAGAGGGAGCGCGTAACATAAGAATGGCCATACTGGGTCAGACCAAAGGTCCATCCAGCCCAGTATCCTGTCTGCCAACAGTGACCAATGCCAAGTGCCCCAGAGGGAGTGAACCTAGCAGGTAATAATCAAGTGATCTCTCTCCTGCCATCCATCTCCACCCTCTGACAAATAGAGGCTAGGGACACCATTCCTTACCCATCCTGGCTAATAGCCATTGATAGACCTATCCTCCATGAATTTATCTACTTCTCTTTTAAACCCTGTTATAGTCCTAGCCTTCACAACCTCCTCAGGCAAGGAGTTCCACAGGTTGACTGTGCGCTGTGTGAAGAAGAACTTCCTTTTATTTGTTTTAAACCTGCTGCCCATCTTTTCCTTGTCTCTTCAGAAGCTGCTGCCAAGAGAACAGTGGCAAGTGTTTCTGAGGCAGCTTTTGGCCTGCAGAAGATGGAGATAGCAGCTTGCAAGCAGAAGCACAATAAGAGGAGGAAAGGATGAGGCAGTGGGAGCGTGGACTGAGTTGATGCTGTTTCTCATGGCAGATCCCCTGCTATGCACATGGCTGTTTCTGGACCAGGACCACAAGCGCCCGGGTGGGACTACGCTGTGATGGAAACTTGGATGCCCTGCAATGGGCCCAGAACTTTGCCATGAGGAAAGCCACATTCCTGGAGCTGCATGAGGAGCACGTGTATGGCAGAATAAGCTAGATGGGAGAGCCAATACTGCTCAGCAAGTGTGTTGCTATTGTGCTGTGGAAACTGGCAACCTCAGATTGCTACAGACCCGTTGGCAATAAGTTCAGGGTTGGCAAATCCTCGGTTGGCACGGTGGCCATGGAGGTTTGCAAGGCAATTAATGCTGGGTTGTCCCACAGGGCTGCAAAAATTGGAAACGTTCCTGAAAATTGCAGTTTGAACAGATGAGGTTCCCAAGCTGTGCAGGTGTGATCGATAGCACACGCAGCATCCTAGGCCACCATTTCAAGCAAGTCCAGTAACAGGAAAAGATACAACTCCATCATTATGCAGGCTCTTGGGGACCCTTGTGATAATCTAGGGGTGCACTGGTAGGGTGCATGATACCTGGTTATTCTGGAGGTCTGGCCTGTTGGAACGTGGGCAGGCTGGTACATTGTACCCCTCCGCCCCCCACACCACAGCCATCAATGGGGTGTCTGTGCCAACTATGATTTTACATGACTCAGCATAGCCTCTGCTGCCCTGGATGGTGAAAGGCTTTTCCTGACTTGTGCCAGCCAGACAAGACGCAATTTAATGACCTGCTGAGCAAGCGCAGCTGGCGGTGGAATAGGCAGTGATCCACTGAAAGCAAACTGGTGCTGCTTCCTGCCTCATTTGGAGGCTTCAAACTGCAGCTTGTCAAAGCAACTAGAACTTCCCTAGTATGCATCAGAACAGCCATGCAGACACTTAGTGCATGGCCTTCTGGAACTCCAGATTTACGCGGCTGGCTTGCTGCACGGCAAGTGTACATGTAGACACGCCCTCACCGGCTCTCCTAGGCATGGTTGGGAATATGCGTATGGATTGAGGATGCTGAACAGAGACATATGAAGGTAGAACACTTCTGGTCAGGGGGTCAGAGCACAGGTGGCAAGAAAGTACAAAAAAATAGATGCCTGGGGGGCTTGTGGGAAGGGGGTGAAGGACTATCCGGTATCCATTGTACGGTTGGCCATAGCTGCATGCTTCTGCTGCAGTTACCTTGGGTTAGCATCACGCAGCATAAGCTAACCAGAGGTCTGCCCCATACCTCAGGGCATGATGGCTCTCTCGCCCTGTGGCACTAATGGAGCTGTGTGGATGGTGACCACAGTGTGTGTTAAGGGGAAAACCTGTGTTGAACCCAACTGAAGTCTGCAGTAAAGACAAGGCCCAAGACTGGATTTTACCACCAGGCAGGGCTGCCCTAGAGAGATTCTGTCCAGCTTATCCAGAGTGATTCCCTTAGGGAGAGGATGGCTCTTTGCTCTCTTAATGGGAGGCACAGATAAGGGCTACAAAGGAGTCATGGACCTTGCTGGGAAGAGTTCGGCTAAGGGAAGTCAAGAGAGGCTGGTTGTGCGGTTATCGCACTAGCCTAAGGCTCAGGGTTCAAATCCTGGCTCTGCCACAGAATTCCTGTGCGACCCTGGGGGAGGCACACTCCATGCTTCTGTCCCCTGCCTGTAAAAGGGGGTGAAAAAATGTACCACCTTTCTCCTGTGGCTGGTCTGTTTAGACTGTAATCTCTTCAGAGCAGGGTTTGACTCTGTGTCTGCTTTTTGGGCTGCTAGGTAATGCGACACTGCAGTAAAAATACTAATGAATAATAAGAGAAGCTGCCAGCAAGAGTCTGTTGTTAGTCAAGCTTCTCTCTCTGTTTGTGCTATGGTGACTCATTAGACTGTGTCAATGTTTTTGTATGAGTCTAGGAAAATGTTTAGTTAGTCAAAATCTCTTTTAATTCCTGTACTTTTGCATTTTTGAGAGGATACCAATTAAAGCACCGTGTTCTTTATAAACAGGCAGTCCCTCCAAAAGGAGTAGGAATAATAATAAAAACGAGTTATTTTAATGAGTTTCAATTTGCTGACTTTAACCCTTCAAAGCTGACCGACTCCAAATGTGGCTTGTGATTATCGATCTCCGTCAGACTTGATAACCAAGACAGCAAAGCACAAGCAGAGATACTCTGCGCACTGTAAACTCTTTGAAAATTGGCTGCGACTTTCTGGTTCGTATTGTGTTTTTACAAGGGCGATTCATAACGGTATCAGCACAACCTGAAGTTTAAGGCATTAGCACAAGGGGTCGGAGATGAGGTTGATCATCCAGTCCCAATTCCAAGGGCTTGATTTGTCCGTTTGAACAGTGAAATAATGCTGGTTTTTGGCCTAGTAATGTTACAGTGAGGTCCTATAAACTGTGCGACAGATCAAGGAATGACATGGGACCCTGTTCTGCTCTGTGGGGCAGTGAGAATCGGCCAAATCCATTTGGCAATTCTGCTGTCATGACGCCTAGTACCAATGGGGCAAACCTGATGGACCTTTCTCAGGCCAATTCATACTGCAGGAAGCACCCAGGATTTGGGCCAGTGACAAGAGTGGGTGTGTAGGTCCCTATCCTGCAATGAACTCTGCGTGGGCAGAGCCCCATTGACGTAGTTGGAATTCTGCACGGGGCCAGGGGTCCACCAATGGAGAGCGGATTGCTGAAATGGGGCTGGGCAAGGAATGCTTAATCAGCCCCCTGTCACGTCAGCTCCAGTTAAGGGGAGTAGATTGAAGCAGGCTGAATAGGCCTGTGCCTCCCTGGCAACTAGCAACAGCTGCCAGCCTAATTAGCCGCGGGCTATAAAAGGGCTGGGAGGACCGGTGGCTCTGGTCTGCTGCCTGTAAAGCCTGGCTGGGAAACAAACCTGTATATAGATGGGGGACAGGGCAGGCTCCAGGCACCAGCTTAAGCAGGTGCTTGGGGCGGCCAAGGGAGAGGGGCGGCACCTGCGGCAATTCGGGGGCGGCGGGTCCCTCACTCCCTCTAGGAGCGAAGGACCTACTGCTGAACTGCTGCCGCCGATCGCGGCTTTTTTTTTTTTTTTGCTTGGGGCGGCAGAAATGCTGGAGCCGGCCCTGATGGGGGAATAGCTACAAAGACAGTGCACTGGTGATTGCATCAGCCTGAGGCATCCCTGACTGGTTTGTGAGGGGCCTAGCTGTGCCTTGCTACAGGGGCCTTAAAGAATCTGTGTTTCTAAGAGTTAATTAACAGTTCTTCTCTTGGCAAGTCCTTCCGGAACCTCTCGCCTTCCCTTGCCCTTAGAGTATCCGTTTAAAAGGATGGGAGGGAAACGTGTAACACTTCTGCCATCAGCGGGACAGACTTGCTCCTGCAGGTACGTGCACGGTAAAGCTGCATCTCCTGTATTTTATCTCGGCAGCCCAGGCTCATCCATTAAGGTCTAGAGGGGCCAGGTTCAATTCCCACTATGAGGTGCATGGGTTGGTGGCAGCAGAGAACCCCTGGATCTAAATAGGGGAGACTTTACTGCCTGCTGGCCACGCCTGTAGCAGGATCATCAACCTCTGTCAATTCCTCATCACTAGAAGAGGTACAGCTTGCCACACTGAGCGGCTTCAGCCACTGGAGAAACTGCACCAGAGTGGGGAGGAATTCATCCTGGGGGAGGTTCGGGGGCAGCCCTGCCACCACTGGGATTTCCTCTGCTTTCAATTCCAGCTCGGGACTGCCCACCAGCTGTCTCTGCTAGGGATAGGCACTGACTCGGGGCTGGAAGGGGGAGTTTCCTTCAATTCTTCCATGTCCCTGATCTGGTGTATGCACTTGTCCTGGCCTCCATCTGGAAGCATTGCCTCTTCTGGGGGGGAAAAGGAAAATCACTGCTTGTAAGAACAAATAGGAATATTGGATCCTCTTCCTTGTTATAAATCGTTCTAAGGAAGGTTATGGATGCACGCACTCATGGAGAGCAGCTGTTTCTGCTGAGACTTTTGGATAACCAAAAAAGAGTGCAGAGATTCATTCTCCAGCTGCAGAGCTGAGGCACTCTGGTTTGTCTAGCTGCTTAGAAAAAGCCCTTGCTTGCATTGTCTGATGAAATTGCTGGGCTCTCTACCAGAAGAACAGCATGTCAAATTCCTGCAAGGTGGCTGCACGTCGGATCTGAAGAACAGAGGAGACCAACACACGTGGCTTTGTTTTTTAGCCTCTCAGCTAGTGGCATTTCTGTGGCTCCGTGCTGGACTTTGACTTCTCTGTGATATTGTGCTGGGTTTTACTTAATGAAAAGATGAAATATTAAACTGAGCTGAAGATGGAGAGTTGCCGGTAAGTAATTTATAAAATGGTATTTTGATGGCAAGCACAGAAAGACTTACTGCAGGGCCCCTTGGCAGGGCGAGATCACCTGGCAGCCCTGAGATGAGCGTGTGCTGCAAAGCCTGGGATCAAGATTTTTCAAGAGTGACTAGAAGTGCCTTAAAGGGGCTTGATTTTCAGAGGGTGGGTGCTCAGCACTTTCTGAAAATGAGGCTTCTTTAAGGAGGCCTTAAATTGGGCAGACAGTCACTTGTTACTTTTGAAATGCTTGGCTGTAATTTTTCAGTCACATTTTTGCCACTTGGTCCCACTGTTGATCCTGATCATCCAGATGTGCAATCACAGCTCTGCTGTTCAGCTCAGTTACTCTTATTGATTAGATTTATAGAGCGTTCATGGTGCTGTACAGTCCCGGCCTTGAAAAAACAGACCATCTACAGGCCCGTTTCTGCCTGCCCATTATGTGCATGAGGGCAACGTTGTGAGGTGGGTACCAAGAGGCGTCCTCCCCACCTTGCACAGCCCTTGTCGGGCTTGGGCAGACTTCCTGCTTCCATTCCCCTGGGGGCACATAGTGCCCTAAAAGAGGGAGGAACCATTCCCCTTCCCCTGCATCCCATGAAGAGTAGCAGCACGTGTGGCATGCTCTGGAGTGCTGCATTCTGCTCCAGGTCTCCAGCTGCTCCTCCTGGAGAGATGTGGCTCCATAATACACCCTTAAAGATATGTATCCTCAATCCAAGACCCCTCCGCCTCAGTCATCATTTCCTGTGGAAGGAGAAAATGAGGGTGTCAGTAGGTGGCGTTCCCACCCTGCTTTGTACAAATGTGGATGGTCCAACCTTCACCATTTCCTGGGGTTTGGCCCTACTGGTAAGTCAGATTAAAGCTCCGGCTAAACTTTCTTCCCAAGCTGGGCCCTGCAGGACCTCTTCCGTCCTAGCTCCCTCAGCTGGTGGGAGAGGCTAATATCACACCAGTGACTTCAATGGGTTTACTTCGGATTTGCACTAATGTGAATTCAGAATCCGCCCAAGTGCCTGTGAAGTTGACAAGAGCAGGTTATTAATCTGGGGAGTGAGGCAGAAGTAGGTAGCGCTAGAGCAAAGGTCAGTCATGGAGAGTCGTGCTAGCCTAGAGAAGCAGGCATTGAAGGAGGGGATGTTATCTAGTGATTAAAGCAGGAGACTTGAAGTCAGGGCTCTGTGATTCTATTCCTACCTCTGTCACTGACTCACTGTGCACCTTAGGGGCGGCCACTTGACCTGCTTTGTGCCTCAGTTTACCGTTTCCTCAAATGACTGTAATACCTGCCTCCTTGGATGAAGCAAGGCTTAATTTATGATTGTAAAGTTCTCTGAGGTGCTCTGGCAGACGGTGCTATATCAATGCAAAGTGTTATCAAAGGGAAAATCTATATTCATTCCTCATTGTTGGCACCTTTCCTCAGCGTCGCTGCCTGACAAACCCAGCGCTCTGACAGATGGATGAGTTTTGTGCTTTTTTAATGGGTTTCCTTTAAAGCTCTTATAATTTCACCTGGGGATCTTGTTCCCATGCCGAAAGGGGGAGAGAAATGATTTGTCTCATCTGAAAGACTAACACCTCCACCCAAGATAGTTTATATGCTTTTTTTTTTTAATCCCTGGCAAAACCCCTGGAAAGCGGCATTGTCTCAGTACCGTCTCTAATTAGTCTCTGTTTTCCAGATGGAGTGCGGGCTGGTGTCAGCAATCTGTTCGCTTAGCAGGTTGAGATTAAAGACTCTGATAGCACGGGATGGAGGGAATTTCGCACCTCTGCCTCTCACACTGAAAGCAGCTCTTACATCAGCTAGTCAAATATTATCTCCAGGCGTTGCTTAGCTTAATGAACACACTTGGCGTTTACTTTAAAGTCTGGGCTTCTGCCTAAACGCGTGTCCCGACGGTGCTTTTCTCCCCAGCTCCCCCTCTTCTCCTGCGTCCTCCTCAGGAATGAAGGGTGAGCCCACAGCCAGGACGGAAGCCATTTTGCTCACTCTAGTTCAGAGAGCAAGGAGCACTTCTGAAGGGAAAGCCTTAGGCCTTTGCTGACGCATGCTGCGATGACGTGGAATGAGAAGGTGCTTGAACGGTTCCCGCGTTATTCCCGCGGGGAAAAGGCTGTAAGGAGAATCCGTTCTGATGAGCCATTAGGTCCCTGGGTTGTCTCCTTCCCACGTAGGGTGGGTCTGTTGTGGAAACTGCTCCACGAAGCAGCCTGGACCTGTTAACGTGGAGCTGTTAACTAGGCAGCCTCTAGCCAGGCCTGCTCCTGTGCTTTGACAAAATGAACGTGGCCGCTATTGGTCCCTTTTGTGCGCTGGGGACAGCGAGTCCGGCTGAGAGACTAAACAAGCCTGGGTCTGAAAAGGGGCAGGTCATGCGGAGAACAGCCCTGGTGGGATTCAACTTGCTTGTAATTCGCTTCAAAGCTTCATTATTCTCTGTGCCCTTCCCTGCCTACGTTTGACCCCGGAGGGGCTGGCTCACTTGCTGGATCTGAGGGGTCTCAGAGCAGGGAATACCACTTGCTCCTGGTTCCCCTGAATCCAGGGGTAGCAGGATCAGGAGTCTGCCAGCACGGCTCTCAGTGCAGCATTGAGGGCTGCAGTTTGGACAGGTCACAGTTAAGGCCTCTCTACTCTTATTTCTGTTTAAACCAGGCTTACTTCTGTTTGATCAGGGACAGGTTTAATCTAAACCGAAGTAAGCCACTCGGACTTAAGGGGGTTGCACTGGTTTAATGAAACCAATGCAAGTGTGTGTGTTGATACAAGAGTGGCCATACTGGGTCAGAGCAATGGTCCATCTAGCCCAGTATCCTGTCTTCTGACAATGGCCGGTGCCAGATGCTTCATAGGAAATGAACAGAAGAGGGTAATCCTTGCGTGATCTACCCTCTGTTGTCCAATCCTAGCTTCTGGCAGCTGGAGGTTTAGGGATACCCAAAGCACAGGGTTGTATCCATGACCATTTTAGCTAATAGCCATTGGGGGGCCTATCCGCCTGGATCTTACCTAATTCTTTTTTGAACCCAGTTATTGAGGGAAAACGATGTGTGGATAAACCCCCAAACCGTAATTCCAGCCTTATTCTTTGTCTGAACAGAGCTTACACGTCCTGCTGAATCAGACTGAATTGTGACTATTCTGTGCTAGGAACAAACGTCCTCCCAGTTCAGGACCATCCAACTCATTTGCCCTGGCCCTAGAAGCAGCTTTGAAGCCACACCTCCAAAGGCAGAGGGTAGTCGAGCATTCTCAGTATGATAATTACCTGCCCGGGAGCCTGGAGGCTCCACAAGGATCTCCTTACTGAGGTCTTGGAGCATTTGTTCCCTGGGGGGAGCAGGGTTTGTCCCTATAGATTAAGTAGGAGGGTCCAGCCCACTCCCAACCCAGCAGGTTTTTGAGAGCTGCAAAGTTCCTATGTATTTACCAGGACTCCAGCTACGCCTTGTCCCCTCTGGCCCCCTGACAACACGTCTCCTCTAGAGCAGTGGTGCTCAACCTTTCCAGACTACTAGACCCCTTTCAGGAGTCTGAGTTGTCTTGCGTACCCCCAATTTTCACCTCACTTTAAAAACTACTTGCTTACAAAATCAGAGATAAAAATACAAGTGTCACAGCGCACTGTTACTGAGAGTGCTGACTTCCTCCTTTTAACCATATCATTGGAAAATAAATGGATTGGAATCCAAATATTGCACTTACATTTCAGTGTATAGTGTATATAGAGCAGTATAAACAAGTCATTGTATGAAATTTTAGTTTGTACTGACTTCACTAGTGCTTTTTACGTAGCCTGTTGTAAAACGAGGCAAATATCCAGATGCATTGATGTACCCTCTGGACGACCTCTGCGTACCCCAGGGTTACACATACCCCTGGTTGAGAACCACTGCGCTGGGGGGGCTCTAACCCATGGAAGGGGAAGCTAGAGCCAAGCCAGGGCTCGCACTAACTTACCAACAAAAGACCTCTGGGCCTAGGAGGGAGGAAGAGAGTTGCAGAGAGCAGCTGTCCTTCCTGCTCCAACCTCTCCCACCCGTAGCCAGCTCCCTCCCAAGGTGTGCGGCCTGGGCTCTGTGGAAGGGCTTCTGCAAAGTCACTTGGTGGAGGAACAAGGCATCATTTCCTCCTTCCTGCACCCCAAGAAGGGAGCTGCCAGCCCCTTTCCCCAGGCACAGGTGGCGAGGACGACTTGGCCCTAATTAGTTTGTCTGGCACCAAGCCTCCATCCCCACCCCATTGTAAAGGGGCCATCGACTCCTAGGACTCTCCCCTACTTAGTGAGCTGCTCTGTGTGAATACAGCCCCACAGCAGGTGGCGAATAGCAGAGGAGATCGTTAGTCTTCCTTTAAGGCTATTTCTTAAAGCCCCATTCCCTGAAACTCCGGCTAAGAATATCTACAGAGCGATATTGGGAGGGGAGGGAGGAGATGGTTTAAAAATAGTGGTTTTGGTAAGTCTGTCTTAATGTAAAGGTTGAGGCAAAGCAGATTTGCAGATAATTCTTCAAAGCCAAAGCATGAATGCCATTCAGGGAGTGGGTGGGTGGGGGGATGGATGTGTTCTCCATTCATTTGACTAGGAAGGCTTTTTATTTGCCGTCTTGTTCCGTTTCTGTCTGGAAGGTACCTTTGAAACAGCCTCTTTGAGGCGTTTCGCAGGAGGTAGGTGTGTGTGTGTGTGTGTGTGTGTGTGGAGAATGTGCAAACTTAGGCGAATCAACCTGTAAGAATGCTGTGTGTGTGTGTACACACAGTAGACAGCTTAACTAAGAAGGGCTCCTCGGATGGAATTAGCTGATAACTTTTCAGCTGTGATGTCTGTCATGAAAACACGAGTGTTTTCCCCAAAACGCCAAGTAATCAATGTGTGAAAGAAATAGACCCAGCGAGTCTATTTGGGACGGGACTGGCACTAGGAGCTAACCACCTGCGTAGCCTTTTTTGATGTGCACAATCACGAATGCCTGTGTTGACCATTGACCCACTGTTGAGAAAACCTGTGTGGAAAAGTAGATGCGTGGGGGATCGCCAAGTCTGAAACTGCCTCTTCTGATAGGGCCTGAAAACTGAACTGCCTAGGACCAGTGCTACATACAAAATTAAAAATGTTATTAAAGTTAATGTTTAAAATCAAATATACACAAGTTCAGAGGGAAGGTACTGTACCTCTGGGGTCAGGCTTGAGTTATGAGGGATTACCGGTATCGGTTACAAGGATGAAGAGAGACATATATAACCAGCATAGCCCCAGATTGGGGTGTGGGAGTTTTCAGAGTGTCAGTGGATAAGTGGGCTTGTGGCTTAATACACCCATGGAATGTATTAAGAGTCCAAGTCCGCATCGGTGTAGTGAATAAGTACATGGGTGGGGTGCGTCCCTTGGTTCGTCAGGGAAGGAAATGGGTTATTTCCCTGGTCGGCGGTCTCGATTACTCAATGTGGTATTGACGGTGTCCTGTGATGTGTTCCGTATAAATGTCTCTGGGCCACCTGATGGCATCAGACACCATGAGCTGTCTCATGAGCCGGGCGTAGCGTCGACTGACTCCGCACGCTGTCAGTACCGGCTTGTTGTGGGGGTCCCACGAGCCGGGGGCTCCCACGATCAGGGCGTGGATCTGGACCTCGTAGCCCTGGGCTCTCAGGGTCTCAGCCAGCGGGGTGTACTTCCGGGCCTTCCGTGCTCGGGCCTCGTGGAAGGCTGGTGACCTGTTTTCAAATGGCACCGTGACGTCTACCATGAGGACCATCTTTTCTGCATCCGTCACGACGATTATGCATTCTAGCTGCTAAAACACAAATCTTGTTTTCATAGAAAAGCTTCAGTAAAAAGGAAAAAAACACATTACTACTACTACTAATAATATTATGACAGTGCCTAGATGCCCCCGCTGAGATCTGGGCCCATCGTGCAAGGTGCTGTGCAAACAAATAGCAAGAGACCGTCCCTGCCTTGGAGATCTTACAGTCTAAATAGACAAAAGAGGGGAGAGAGAAAATACTAAGCCCATTTTAGAGATGGCTAGCTTAGGCACACAGCGCTTAAATGATTCACCCAACATCCCAAAGCCAGGAGTTAAATCCAGAACACCCCAGTGCCACTCCAAGGCCTTCTCCATAAGACCATTTTTTCCTTGATGCAAATCTTTGGCTCTTCTCTCTCTCACCAAACACCCTGACCCAAGTGAGTGCTGTGTACCAAAGCCTCTAGTTGTCATGTTTTCAGCAAGCGTGTGAGAGTTGCACGGAGCCAAATAAAATAAAGGCCACTCCACAAATAGCAATAACAACAAAAAGCCCATAAAATCATAATTATACACTTCCAGTCCAGCTCTGAACAGAGCTATAGTTAAAGCTTTTCAAGCAGTCTCCATCTGTCTGCCATGTTGTGAGAAAGAAGCCATTCCAGATGGCATTCAGGATTATAGCGGATGGCTTGGTGTGCTAATGACTGAAAGCTAATTCTTAATAATGATGTAGCTTTGTAAAAGGAACATCTGGATCGGCTCAAGGTGGCGTGTTAAAATGTGCCTACCTGTGTACAGAACCGGAATGACATTTTGACACTGGGACAGCTGCTGTAGTATTAGAATTAATTTTCGTCCTGAGCTCTGCTACCCTCCCTGGGAAAGCACACTCGAGTTTAGGCAAGCTGCTTGATTTCTTTCCATTTAAAAAAAAACAAACAAACAAACAAAAAAAAAAAACCACCCCAAACTTTGCATGGGGCATACAAGCCTTACCTGTCCTGGCATGTTGCAGGAAATCTTTATGCCTTGCATTAGTGCCAGCCCAACTCTGCTGGTGGCAGCAAAATTGGGAATGCAAAGGTAAGTATGGCACAGATGTTTAGACCACCATGCCGCCGAGAGGAGACCAACCAGACAACATGGCAGTAAAAATGCCCACGGCCTCTGTATGCTACCACGGCCTCAATCACTGTTGTCTGGCCAGGTGCCCTGCTGGTGGTCAACGCTGGGACTTTTCCTGAAAATGCCACTGTAAACATGACCCCAGAAATGCTCTTTGATGCCTACAAAGGGCATGCTGGAGCCAACCTCCATGGAAAAGAGGATTTTAACCTTGACTTTAGCAGCCTATGGGCCCAGTCTGGCTAGGTTCTGAGGGGCTCTCAGCTCCCACGCACCTCAATGGGAGTGGAGGATACTCAGCACCGAGCCTGGGGCTGCTCAGGACTCTGCAGGATTGGACCCTATGTGCCCAGCTCTCCTCAGGAGAGAGGGGAGGTGACCTGTCTAGCGCTGATGAGATTTCCAGCATTATTTCCTTGGCCAAAGAGGTGTGGATAAGCTACTTAACCTTTCACATGCATCCCAGAACTGAAGCAAAGATCCAAACCCGTTGCTAATTTAAATGGCTGGGTTATGAAAGCCACTGAACGCCAGAACAAGGTTAAAAGGAGTAAATGGAGAAGAGCTCAAAGAGGAGTTGTCCAGGTAAAGAGCAGCGTTTGGATTCCCAGCAACAGAGACAAGCTTCAATTCCAGGGGGCAGTGCTGGCCGTGGCCACGCCCCCGCCACGCCGCTGCAAAAGCAGGAAAAAGACAAGCTGTGTACATCACCTATTAAAGTAAAGTGCTAACTAAAGACTGTGGGCCCAATCCTGTTCCCACTCACGTTAACGGACATTTACTCCAAGGGGAAGAGGATTGGGCCGTATAAACTCTGGCCCCTTGGCCTCAAGTTAATCTACGGTCCAACATTTTCAAATGCGACTCGTGATCGTGTGCCTCCCTTTCTGGGTGTCTGGCTTGAGATGCTGCAAAGGGACCCACACTTTTTTTTAAAAGGGCTTTGAGCACCCGTTCTTAGAAAATCAGATTGTCTAAGATGTCTCGAGCTGGAGCAGCCAAAATCATTAGTCACTTTGGAAAACCTTGAGCACCGTATTTTATTGTACAGCACTGCTTGGTGCAAAGAAGTCAAAACCCAATGGAAAATATGCTCTGGAACACCAGAGAGCTGAGGATGGTGAAAAACAATTCTCTTTGAAGGCAATGGGAGCTTTGCCTGCCTAAATGGGGGGAGGGATAGCTCAGTGATTTGAGCATTGGCCCGCTAAACCCAGGTTTGTGAGTTTAATCCTTGAGGGGGCCCTTTAGGGATCTGGGGCAAAAAATTGGTCCTGCTAGTGAAGGCAGGGGACTGGACTCGATGACCTTTCAAGGTCCCTTCCAGTTCTAGGAGATAACTATATCTCCATATATATAGACTTTAAGGTCAGAAGGGACCATTATGATCATCTAGTTTGACCTCCTGCACAACGCAGGCCACAGAATCTCACCCACAGACTCCTGTAACAAACCCCTAACCTATGCCTGAGTTATTGAAGTCCTCAGATCGTGGTCTAAAGACCTCAAGGTGCAGAGAATCCTCCAGCAAGTGACCCGTGCCCCACGCTGCAGAGGAAGGCGAAAAACCTCCAGGGCCTCTGCCATGTTTGGGGTCAGGAAGGAATTTTCCTCCAGGGCAATCAGTTAAACCCTGAGCATGTGGGCAAGACTTATATTAAAAGGACTGCAGCACCAGGCTTTTCATTTGCAGCCGATCCACAGTACCATTCCATAAACAGCAATCTGATGACAAGTAAACAAACACGCCGGTTTTATCCGAACTGAGGAAGCTCGCCGTTTCGATCAGCCGAAAGCCATCCGAAAATGATGCATCCAGAATATGGTATGAAATTATTTCCCTTTATTTTGACAAAGCTAAGAGATAAAATCAGGTTCCCTGTAATTATGCAAATAATGGCATCTGTGTGGTATACAACTGGTGTTTGTTTATATGCTGAATTATCTTTTTTTTTTTTTTAATGGTTTTTATTTCCGGCTATTAGCAAAAATAAATAGACTACTTGAAGGAGGCTTTATCTGATCAGCTTCCACAAGTCCTTGGGCTCCTATTATTTTCCTGCAGACATTGTTTTCAAGGCATATAGAACATGCTTAGAAAAGCATGCACCGCCTGCAGAAGAGTTTTGCAAATTTTATGTCTTCATATGCTGTGCAACTGCTGAGGCACCCAAAATGAATGACTGAGCCATATTTACATGTACATTTCAAGCCCGGCTATACACATTTTGCAGTAAAGGTAACGTTTTCCCAATAAAAATATAATTGAAGCTGTTCCCTTTAAAGCTTTCTTTACCTACCCATAAAAATCTCTTTTCCCTAGCTCTATGTAATACAAATTTTAGAACCTAATCCTGCTCCTCTTGAAGTCAGTGGTAAAATTACCATTGATTTCAGGGGGAGCAAGATCAGGTCTTTGGCTTGGTTAACAGTGTTGTTCCTTCTATAGCAGTGGCCTGCTTATAATACCAGTGTTTCCCCTCTGATGAATGATAGCAGATGCCCAGGGCCTTGTAGATGTGCTTCCCTATGGAGGAGAAATCAGCGATGCAGAGCCGTTTGGGTGTATTCTAACTGTAACTTACTTTCATGTGTACAGTCTTCCAGAAATCTCAGCCCACATCCCCATGCCTGGTTCCCAGGAAGCTGTCCCGTCTGAAGAATTGAGAGAGAGCAAACTACGAACTACAAACAACTAACAACAATACACATTTTTTTTTAAGTCTTTGAAGCTTACTCACACACTAAGAGCGAACTTGTAAGGCTGTGTGGTAGTGCCAGCTGGTGACACATGTCATAACAATTGCCTTTTGTCCAGTTCATATTCTGACTTTTGTGTCTCTGTTATGTAATTTCTTCGCCCGCTCCACTCTGTCTCTGGCAGTTTCCTATTTTTCCCCTGCCTCTTTTATTCCACTGAGGACAGTGAACTCTAGTCCTATCTACTCCCACCAGCCGTCTACAGTTTAAGGCAGGGAATATGTTTGAGTACTGTAGTTAAAGCAGCAGATGGTGATGTCCTGAGTTTTTTTCCCAGTTTGACCACTGACTTGCTGTACAATGTTGAGCGATGACCTTGAAGGCAACCGCAGTTTTGGATGTTCAAAGAACACATGCACCAGCCCCTTATGTAAATCACTTTGAGCCAGATTTTCAGAATTGTTTAGCACCTGTAGGTCACAGGGCAACACTGGCCCTTTAAACTGGGAGAGAGAGCAACCTCCCCACGGGAAGGCACCTGGGCCATAGAAATGGGGAGAGAGTGAGACAGAAGGGGCAGCCAGAACAAGGGCAGGGGAGAACTGTCAGAGCCCAGGAGATGGTAGGAAGTTCCTGGGGGAAGGTAGGAGAGCAGGAGAGGGGTTTGCTGGCTGAATTCCCCAAGCCACAGACTGCAGGTGAGAGGGCTAAAGGCCAGAGAGCTGAAGTTGAGAGCCGGAGAGGGATGAAGGCAGGGAGCAGTGGAGGCACTTAGCAGTTGATGTCTCCACTCTGCAGAGCGGGAACAGAGGGCTGAGGGCCAGGCGGAGTGAGGGGTGCTTCCCTAGTGAGGACAGGCTCCCAGGAGAAAAGCTGTGGAGGTTCCCGGTGGAGGGGTGGGGTTGCACTCCATCGGGAAGAGCTGCAGTGATTGTCCTGGTGAAAGAATAGGAGAGGGCAGGTGTGGTGGAAGATGCTAGAATGCTATGATGATGGGCTATGTCTGATGGGATTTTAAGGACTGTGTGTGGGGGAGAGTGAGAAATGGGCTATGTTTGGGACTATTTGCACTACTTTTGGGTAATAAACCTGCCCCAGTGAGGGGGTCTGTTGAGGCAAGGAAGCTATTCTAGAATTACTGGGGACTCTGAAGGATGGAAACAGAGGCAGGTACATTGGCTCTGCTGTAGCCCGTGGCAGGCACCTGGCCCCTTTAAGACCAAATGGGGCCAGTCCCCTGTGATTCATTATCTACCTTTCAGTCGGGACGATGTAGCTTACCTGGGGCCAACTCCATCAGCCCCAACTGGGGATGGACTTGGAGCCTCTCCTAAAGAAACGAGCTGGGATTGGAAGGAGGCAGGGAGACTTGCTGGGTTAATGCTGCTTGGAGCAGGGGAGCTCAAGCCAGGGCAGCCAGATTCCCCAGAGGAAGGAAGGAAGAATTAGGAGCGAGCTGCTCAGATACCCCTGCGGCAGGCTGAGAGTTCCCTGGGAAGGGAAAGAGACATGCCATTGACAGCCTGAGGGGGGAAAGGCTGCAGGCAATGGGCCTGCGGCCTGCTCTTCTGCATGAAGGACAGACTACCTGGGGGCAAGCCCTGGCTGGATTTAAAGAGAGGAGCCCAGGAGGTGTGGAGACTAATCCTGTGGGATTGGTGTTTAACCCTAGGATGGGGACACTGAGGCAATCTGGTGGGCCTCCTGCTGGAAAGGTGAGCTGCACGAGATGAGAGGAGAGTCTGGGTGGACAACGAATCACAAGAGTCAGGTGAAAACTCCCAAGTTGTGACACTTGGACTTTTCTTTAAAGAGGACGATGGGGTGGGGTTGAAGCTGGTATGTAAATAAAGGAGCCTTCAGCAAGGGTGGGTTGGGTTGAAAGACTGTGGAGTGGTGGGACTTGCAGGGGCATGTTTCGGCCACAAGAGAGTGTCAGGAGGCCCAGATATGTTCCAGGTACCTAAACTGGGAAGTGGGCTCAGTTGAAAACCTGGCTGCAATTGTGGGTGCTGAGCACTTTAAAACGCTGGGCCCATAGGTGCTGGAACTAGGGTTGCTACCGCACCCGCTGGCTTGAAGTGGTTTCCATCACACACAGGGTTTACAGTTTGGTTCAATGGCTCTCCGCACCCCCACTATACAAACTGGTCCAGCCCCCCTGGCTGGCCCTACGCTCTTCTGAAAGTATGACCCCCCCACCCCCCCAATAGCTCTGCCTCTATTTCCTTTGATGCACAATGGGTTTGCTAACACTTGCCTGTTTAATAGGGCGTTGTAACAAGGCTGAAGGATTGTTTGCAAATAGGCTTGCAGAATTTGTTTTTTGTTTTTATAATTTCAACAGATAACGATGGTTTTGAAACATTTTTAATGTACATTTGCAGGAATTTTTGGGGGGAGGCTAAGACAATGGGGGTAAGACAATCATTATTTAATGACCCTTGACATAAAGCCTAAAGCTTTGACTGTTAAAACACACACTGTGAACATCTCGTGTTAAAATATACAAAGCAAATATTCTAAAAGTATAAATATACAAATCAAACGCTAATAAATTCTTAAGCAGCATATTTCTTACTTTGCCCATCTGTAAATGTGGATTATCAATGGATCTATTTGTTCATGGGCTTGCATGTATGGTAAATGTCGATTTCATCACTTAAAAATCAAATTCTTCCAAGGCTGTTAGTAACGCCCTGTGAAATTTGTGGAGGAGAGACGCCCCAAGAATTAGCCCGGTTAGTTTTGTTTTGTTATGCCTATTGAGAGTTTATATATAGCGGTCAGAAGAGAATAAAGCAGCAAAAAACACACCAGGAAAAAAATACAAACTGATCCTAATAATTGTTCCACATAAAAGCTAAGTGCTCCAGGCCAAATGCCAAGACATGGGCTCCCAACGAAATCAGACTGTGGGGAAAGCTAGAGAGGTTTTGGCCCTCAGAATTTATCATGCAGATGTTCTTCCATTCTGAGATGGTGATGGATGTGCTGTTTTGCCAGAAATAAAACATGAGGGCCCAGATTCTCAAAGGATTTAGGAACCAAATGCCTATTAACATCCAGGGGAGTTAGAGATCTGAATACACCTCTACCCCAATATAACGCGGTCCTGGGGAGCCAAAAATCCCTTCCATGTTATAGGTGAAACGCAATTAGATCGGGGTAGGGCGGCAGGGCTCCAGCGGTGATTTAAAGAGCCCGGGGCTCTGGTCACGGGGAACCCTGGGCCCTTTAAATCGCCGATGAGCCCCGCAGCCCCAGTGTAGCAGCGGCAGGGCTCCAGTGGTGATTTAAAGGGCCCGGGGCTCCCCGCTGCTACCGCGCTATATGCGAACCCATGTTACATCGGGTTGCCTTATAGCGGGGTAGAGGTGTACCTTTTGAAGATCTGGGCTCAGCTGGTTTGGGAATCATATGGGAGAGAATCCATCGCTCCAGGTCTTTGAGAACTCTCTGGTTTGGAGCTTGGAGTGCGTGAATCAATAAGGAATCTGGTCCTCTAGTCTGAGCAAGTGGTAGGAGGGGAGTTACAGGCAGGACACTTTAGGACTGAGCTCATTGGCATCCAGTTCAGTGACACAAACCAAGCAAAATACTCGGAAGCAAATAAGCTTCTGGTGATCACAGTCCCACAGAAGGGATGGGCCGAGGGAACTGTTATGCTACTCGCTTTCTACCAGTTTATTTCGCTTTGCACTTAAGCTGATTCTCTGTCCCCTGTGAGAGCTGTTAACATGGAAGCCACATAAAAGCGATCGCTTAGGAGAACGTGGCATGGCTGCCCTGTACGTAGGCAGAAACACTTGCACTGAGGTTTCTGTTCAATTTTTCACTGAGAACAAAAGTTCAGTTCGTGCTGACCTGTTCTTGAAGGATGGAATAATAACTCCGTCTCTCTTTGGAAACTCTGAACTGCTTATTGTCAGAACACTCGGCGTATTCCAGCTTTGTATTAATAGACCCCGCCTGTCTTATTTCGCACTTAGCACCTGTTTGTAATTCTAAGAGCTGGCACTCAGTTTTTGACAGCTCATCCAGTGGCTTTGCCTTCAGCACACTGGGCTCTTGCATCTCCTTGGGGAATCAAGGTTCACAGTCCTCAAACTAATCGGTGGAAAGGCCTGGAGGCAGCGGGTGTCACTGTCTGGCTTTGTGTAGCGTGACCTTGCTTGATAGAGACTGGTTCACAGACAGGGCTATGGGACTATAAGCTGGTGAGGAGATGATAGCTTGCTGCAAACAGCTGCATAGTTCACGGTCCTTTGCTCAGGGCTTTATCTGACTAACTTGGAAGCAAAGATTTCAAGCCGAGCAACCCGAACAGTTTCACTGCTCTTCAGGGCTTGTTTCAGCCCTGGTCTCCAGGGCTACGCAGGCCTCTGAAGCTGGCTCCAAGTCCCTGCAGGCCTTCCCTCTTCTGTCCGCTGGGGTGAAAGCTAGATCTGAGTGGAGAATGAGAATTTTTCATAACAATTGTTGAGGTTTCAGGTTTTCGTTAAGCATTGGAACAAAACCCAAATCTTTAGAACAGCGTCACAAAAGCAAAATTGCTTCAGGAAGGCAGGGGAAAGGGTGGGGGAGGAGCGGGGGAAGGTGTGCGCATGAAGGCAGGGGAAGTTGCGTTTGCATACGCATGGTTAGGGCTCTGGCCTGAAATGTTGGAGACCCAGGTTCACGTCCCTGCTCTGCCTGATCCGGAGCAGAACTTTTAATTCCCGATCACTGTGTATCAGACAGAGCAGGGTTTCCAACATCCCAGGACAGGGCCTTAACCAGCCAGTCAGCAAGTCTGTCTGTTGCCCTCCTTCCCAACTCAGACTTTGCCAACAAAAGTTTAATAGAAAGTGATCTGAAACTTCATTTTGTCAAAAATGTTCCCACATGCTCCAGTGAAAACCTCTCTCTCGATACTCGGTCTCTCATCTACTCTGATGCCTAGGAGGTGGAAAGCCTTCCGTGTGCTTTCCTGTAGGGCATGTGGCAAGGAGCAAGCATGTGCCCTCAACTACAACTGATGGCTTTAAAGTCCCAAGGGTCATACTAAGTGTACCTGTGTCCCACAAAGCCCAGTGCCCTGGTTCAAGGACCTACTAATGCTGGCAGGAGTTCAAGTGGAGACAAAGGGCCAGGAATGGGTTATACACTCCAGAGACCATAATGGAGGGGTGGGCGGCAGCTGGTCTCGACACACACTCAGTTTGTGGCAAGTTGGGGTTTAAATTTAGTCCGCTGGACACCAAGTGTCCATGGAATCCTGCTGTCGGGCAGTAACAGTTCCCTACTGCAATTTCATCTAGTCCTTGCTCTGGACACAAGGTACCACACGGCTTCCGGAAGGACGGGGCTAGTGATACCCGGACTAGAGGGTGGGCGCTGTCTGGCAGAAACAGGCTGCTGTTAGGGGTCAGAAAATACAGGTGAAAATGTGACCCAAACCATGAGATCTAACCTGCTCCTGGCCTGACCAGCCTCAGAGGAGCTGCCTCTCTCTGGTTGTATGCGGCTGAGGGGGCCCGACGGTGGAAATGGAGCCAGGCTATGCGCACGCTTCTTTCTTGTAAAGATTTTATGGTGTGGTGGCGTTGAGCAGTTCTAAGGTTCTTCTCTTCTTCCCTGTGATTGTGGGCGTCTGTCAGAGAGCCTTGATCCTGAACCGTCTTATCGCTCTAATGCTCAAGCCTGAGGCAAGATGAGCATGTGTCCTCCAGCCTCTGTTTCCAGCTTGCTTTGGTGCCTGAGGAACGGGCAATCATGTTCTCTGGCTCACGGCAAGATGTTCCCTGCCAGTGCTTTCCTTGCCCACCTGCTGAGTGGTACAAACACAGCTCTGTTGAAAACCTTCTTCCACATCTCTTCCCTGCTCAGCGTCCACTAAATAGAGCCTCATGAGCAAAGAATCTTCCCTTTCCAAAAAGGAAATAAATAAATCCCACGGGCTGGATCCTGATCTTGCTTACTCTGGTTTCTCCACCGCCAGGAGGCTGTTGTCTATGGAATCGCTCCTAATATATGCTGACCTAACCGAATGCAGAATCTGGCTGCGTATGATGTGCCAGGACAAGGACTTCAATTCTCTTCCAAGCAATTGTGAATTGCAGTTTCAAGCCGTTATGTTCTGTCTCTGTCTGTAGCTGCTTGTGTTTGCAGCAGCGGGGAAGGCAGCCGCTAACCTGAGATGGAAATATTAAAAGTGACTTTAGGGTTGGCAGGGGGTAGGAGTTGTTCATTAAGGAATCTCAAAATCTCCACCTACGTTTTTCTTAAGCTGATGATTTCTTCAGGAAGATCAATAGAGCAGTCTGAACTCTGCCTCCTTGTCAAACTGTGCCAGTAGATGGTGTAAGAGAGGGGGATATGGGAGAGGTTGGTTTTGTTGACAACTGGGACAGTGCTTTTTAAAATTGCTCTTATCTATAAATATTTGCATTTGATAACTTCTGTTTTGAACTGATATATGTGCATGGGTGCTTTGACTGATTTCTTTTTAAATTTAATCTTCTGTCAGATCTGCCTTCAACCGCTTGTATGAAACAGGTGCAGGAGGGAATGTAAATTGCAACAATATACCACCCTTTAATCTTCTCAGGCACTTCTAGCTAATCGGAGCACAGCAATTCAGACTCCAGTTTGTTTTGGGGGCATAGAAGGTGACGTTATTAACTCTTTACCTGCTGGATTACAACACTATTCTAATCAAATATCTATCAGAGGCAGAGAGATGTCAGATTGAACAGAGTGAGGAAGGCTGATTATGGGGTTAAGGTTCTTGAGAAGGACTGAAGAAATCTGGGTTCAGTTCCTGGCTCCCCTATAGACTTCCTCTGTGACCTTGGGCAAGTCACTGAATCTCCCCTGGTTTCCGTTCCCCAGTTGTTAAATAGGGTTAATATTTTCCTTTGTCTATTAGATTGTAAACTCTTCAGGGCAGGGATTGTCTCACTATGTCTTGGTGCCGTGCTTAGCATGCTTGGACTCTGTTTTCGGTGCTCCTGCAATACAAACGGACAGTGACATACCAAGAAAAAGCTTAAGAGGATTAAATATCCCCGGTCTCTCTAACTCTCAAAATGGAGGCAATGTTTTTGCATGATTTAGGCCCTCTCTCGCATGGCTCTAGCCAGCTAGCTCACGACTTGTGAGCTAACACACAGACTGGGTCTGAGGGGACCACCTGATTTAATGAAGATCTAAAATGAACCGTGGTTTCTAATGGGGACCATCTGGCACCCTGGCACAACTTCCTGCCACCATCTCTCCACAACACAGCCCTAAGGCTGCTTCTTACAAGGAAACTGGCTGACTGATTTGCAATGTCCAGTTGGTGCCTATTAACAATCCAGGTTAAACAGACTGGCAGCATTAAATGTTTTAATTCCATCAGTTCTCGGATCCCAGTGTTACATAATTGGAATGTGTTGCTAAATTGTTGCAGGGTATGATAGCCCCTGATGCTGACATGAGTCTTATGCTCCCTCTCAGTTAAGGTGGACACGGGTGATCTGATTCCAGGCACCGGAGAGGAGACATGAATAAATCCCAAACCACACCCAACTCTAGAGCAAAGTCTCTTCTTTGGTGGGGGGTGGATCCATATGGTTTAAACAAAGGAAGGCCAATGCAGTGAGGGGCCTCTTCCTCGATCCCCATCAAATCCCCTCTCTGCCTCAAAGGTGGAAGCAAATACAGAGCCAACATTGAGGAAAATGCCTATAGAGTTCTTGCAGGGCTGTGTAGCTCCAGATCCTCAAAGGTAGGTAGGCACCTGACTCCCATTGATGGCAGTGGAAGTTGGGAGCCTAAAGGTAAAGTCTGAGGAAGTGGGCCTTAGCCAAGCACAGGGCCTGAGGAGATGAGCTGGGCTGGCTTGCAGGAAGCAGTGGCTCTGAATAGCAGCAGGTCCATCAGCCCACTTCCCCCTTTCTGTCCCCATGTGAAACAGCACTCGGGGAATGGCCATGGAGCACAGATCTCCGCTCTTACTGCCTCCTGCCCTGCCTTGATCAGCAGCAGAGAACTCCATTGACTCTGGAATCGCTGCAGCATGGACCCATCTCCTAGTGGGTGTTTTTTCTTAACCATGCAGGCTTTATATGAGAATCTTGCTTTTAAAATACAGGGAAAGTTTACAGTGCTTGGTGTTGTGGAGCAAAGCCTGAAACCGCTACTCTGAAAGGCTCAATAACCAGAAGGCAAATAAAATTGAACCCAAAGTATGTGTGTGAGAGTGTTTTGTTTTTTTGTTTTTTAAGCCAGTCTCATGACTTCTGAAGGCGTAAGGTTGGCCCATTAGAGGTAGCAGGCGTCTTCCCTCTAAAGACCATGAAAGTCCTGGGCCCCAGCTTTTTAAGCTTGAAATGCTGTGTAATAAACCCAGATTTGGTCCTGCTGGTCACAATTGAATCTGATGACCAAATGCTGTAGGACGCTTTCAACTAGTATAATGTACCTTAATGGGTAATTAAATGTTATTCTTTCCATTCGTTATGAATCAGCGGCAGAACAAAGCAGGGATGAGATAATATTCACTGGCTGCTCGCCTTACCTAACAGTTTCCTAAGGTAGTGTTGTTTCGTTCTGCTCATGAGAACTGGGGCCTGCTTGCTTTGTCAAAAGGAAACCCTCCTGAATTCTCACTAGCCATCGAAGTTCAAATACTGAAAGTAATAATTACCAGTACTACGGCTCTGCAATTCTACAGCACGCTTCCTCCAAGAATCTCAAAGCACTTTACAAACACTAGTTCCTTAGGCATCACAGGATTATCCCCATTTAAAAAAGGGGGTAAATTGAGGCACAGAGGGATTAAGTGACTTGCCCAAGGTCACATATTGACTCTGTGGCAGAACTGTGAACAGAACCCAGGAATTCTGACACCTAATCCTCTTTTCTGTCCACCCAGACAACACTATTATGATTTTGAAACTGTGGATTATGTTGAACAGGTGCAATCCTGATCTTATAACTGAGTGCCCAAACAATGTCACTTTCCCTTTATTTTGTTCCTCCTTGCAGCTGGGCTTAGAATGAAGGCACAGAATTTAATTAGGAGCTCTGTCCTGATTATGAGAGAAAATTTTAGGCATGAGCTCTGATTGGTTCAGATCCTGGCTGGAGCCCAAAACTCAATTCGCACTTTTCTGAAGTTTGAAAAAAAGGTCCTTTTACTGTCTCCTGCCTGTTGTTTTTCACTGCTATGATTCCTCCAGGTTCCAGAGGACCAGATGACATACTGAAATACAGAAGCATGAGGGAAGGTACTGGGTACCATATGAGAGAGCCTTTTCTCTTTAGATTTCCGCCCCAGTTGGCAGAGCAAAGAGGGGGTGGAAGTGGATTTTTGACTGATTAGATCAGATTTTGTTCAGACACATGGTGACATTTCTCACACTCTCCCATCATTAATGATATTCAAGCTTACAGCTAGGTTCCAACATTTTCTATTTATTGGACATCCAAAGAGTGCATGAGTTTAGGCTGGGATTTTCTAAAGTGCTATGAGAATTGGTGCCTAACTCCCATTGACTTCCAATGGGACTTGGGCGCTTAACACCCTCCGCCCTACTGTTTACTTGGGGCATTCCTGAAACTATATTCTGAGATTCAAGTGAATTAAAAACCCCAGACTTAGTGATGTTCCAAATTCTTCCCCATCATTCATATACAGTTTGCTTATGAGTGTGAAAATCACTTGGGCACAAGGAACACTCAAGCCACAGTCTACCAGCATCATTAAATAAAACTGTCTCAGGAAAAGATTTATTTCAAGAACCAGGGGTGGGAAAAGGCAGCTCATGGCAGCCACAGTTGTGTGTGTCGTGGCTGATTCCACAGCGTCTCATCCGTGAGCTTGTGCTGCTCTCGCGCCATAAGAATGTGAAAAGACAAGACTCTCTCTAAGCCAGTCAAGGTGCTTGAAGGCAGCGCAGCCACTGATACAGAAACCAGAAGCTCAGATAAATTGAGCAGGTTCAGTCAATAAGTGTTCATTGTTCGGATGCTTTGATGAGAATGCCCACATTTTAGCATCTGTAACTATGTATTGCATTGATTCAGTTGCAACACTTCCTGGGGGGTTTTATTCCCCAATAATCCCCTTCTGGTGGTGTCGCTGATGTCTCACACCTACTGCTTTAGACTTAATGAGGAAAATAAATCCAGACTGCCCCTGTACTTAGTGACTCGCTGGATTCTCTCTATCACTTTGTGCTCTGATGCTGAAAATGCCTGAAACAATCCCCAATAGCCCCTATTATAGAAGTAACTTCGCTACCAGAGGATCACCAGGCACAGTGCATTCTGTGTTGAAAAGCTCTTTCATTCTGATGCCCTTTATCTCTGATAACATCTAGTTTTCATCTGTTGATTTGTACAGAATCCCTAGCGTTTGGTGACAAAATCCTCCAAGGTCTGCCTTCCTGTCATTCTTTTTCTGTTTTAAGATTTGTCTGTTGCAAGACAAATATGTTTGCCCACAAGAAAGTGAAAGCGTCGTGTTAATGGGGGAAACCCATTTCACAATTTGTAAATATAAATAAGGCAATTTCCCCACTTATTAGCTAGCCGAATGGTTTTATGTTGCAGTCAAAGGTCTCCGTAGAAGAAATTTAAAATAAAAGCATTATACTTACAACAAGGAAGTTCATGACTTCTTGAGAAATCAACTTCAGGGGTAGTCAATTATTTTTTGTCAAGATCCAAATTTCTTGGTCAAGGTATAGTGAAGGTCCCGGCTGCAGAGAAAATAACAATAATTAGTAAATAAAAATAATTAAGAGTCCATTCAAAAGCATCTGTCAGTCCAGATTTGGTCCGCGGTCCATCTATTGACTACTCCTGGCCTACATATTTAATGTTTATATTCTCCCTCAGATATGGGAAGACGCAGACCAAAAAAATCATGTATGCAACTAATGGAATCCCACTGATCGCTATCAGCCAGTTACATTGTTATATATATAAGTTGGTGCTTCCTGATCAATTCATCAGAGGTTTTCAGAATCTCTGGATCTGTCTTGCCTCTCAAATACTAGTGAGGGGTTTTTTTTAGTTGAAAAATTCATAGCAATAATGGGAGGATTTCCAGATACCCTGCTCTTGTCTTGTCTTGCTATTTCTCCTATGTAAGGTCCTTGACTTATGTGGGTTACTATTTTGGAGGGGGCTGGAAAAAATGAACCTTTTAAGAAGGTGAGGTGGGGTGAAAGGGGAGGTTAGAGCATTAGGATTGGAAGGTTGCTCACAATATTTTGGGCAGCATGGAACAAGGCTCGAAGATAGGATTAGGAGAAGCTAATGAAGGATGTGGAATTATGTTGGTCTTTGTAGGTAAGGGGTAGACTGTGGAGAGGTATGCTAGTAATCTCTTTGGGGCAGGGGAATGCATTTTCATTTGTACAGCACCTAGCGCACGTGGGAGTTAGCAAATAACTGTTGACTACTTCTAAGGGAAGGGGGAAAATGTTGTTGAAAGCTTTACCTTTGTAGGTGCTTCAAACAGATATTCAGGGAAGAAAGCTGATACTTAACCTAATTCCAGAGAAACAAGAATTGGTTCCTTTCTTCTCTGTTTTAACTCAAGGAAGCATTGGTCATTGAGGGAATCCAGGTCAAGGACAATTTTACCTTAGATCAGTAACATTAGTTTCCTTATCACCACTTGACTGGTTGCCAGCAGCTAGTCTCTTTTCTGGGAAAGAAACAGGATGTTGAACAATGTGCATCATATCCAATTAAACTTATTTGGGGTCCATTAAAGCTGAGTTAGCAGCTAAATGTGCCATATAGTATTTTATTATAGTGAGTAAAAGAGAAGAGCGCAAGGTGATCTTCATTATTGCAGTGACTTCTTTTAATTAACCTTATGTTTCCTTAAGGAAATTTAAACCCCTGAGTTTCCTTTTACTTGCCTTGGCCTAATTCTTCCTGAATGAATTGGACTTCTTTTATTTCTCGAGTCTCACAATTACATACCATTTCATTCTCCTCTTATGAAAGATAAGCATTTATTCATGTTTCCATTTGCATGGAGCGGTAAATCAGAAGACTTAAAAATTTTATGACAATAATAGTTGTTAAGGAGGCAAACAGGATTACAGGAAGTGCTACATAAAAGCTGGCTCATGTGAAAAGGGGAAAAGAAAAAACCCAGAGACCTGTTTACAAAAGCACGGAAGAACCCATGGGCATAGATTTAGTTAAACTCCTCTTTCCTTTTTCTCTCCCAGCAGTTTTGTTGTAATCGCATTAAAAACTCAATCCTTAAAGGACTCAGGTTTGCTTTTAGTGAATATTGAAACTTTTGTTCCTGCAGGAGATTTTTGGATGCAGGGGATAGAGCCAGTGAATTTTGTTAAAGGGCAGTTCAGGAAATATCTAGTAGTTCGATTTTTTTTAAAAAATTGAAACACATTTGAGGGAATTTATGATTAGTTTTAGGATTTTTTTTTTACTGTGTGTGTGTGTGTGTGTGTGTGTGTGTGAGATTTTTTTTGCACATGTATGTGAGAGATTTTTCCACCACAGATGTCTCAGCTTTTTTCCTCCCAGCAATAATGAGAATGACCGCTAGAGGGGAATCTTGCACTTTCATCAATAGGCACTAACTTGGCGAGCTGAGTAAGGACAGATGCACTGGAAAAGTTCCGGTCCTGGACTGTGACCACCCAGACGCTGCCTTTTAGCCTGCAAGAAAAAATTCAGCAGTTGCTGGGGAGTCTCTAGGTAAGTAAAATATTTTAAATGATAATCAAAGCAAAAATCAGGAGCTGTTTTCCCAGGACCCCTTGAGCACTGCAACTGCATCTAGGACATGTTGCAGAGGTGGTCATTTTGCCTTTTCTGCACTTAAGCAGTATGGATGGACCATTGATATTTATTCAGATGAAGAAGTGTAATCAACACACCCTATTCCCTCCCAAGGCCCCCAGCTGGACTGTGGAAATTTGCAGTGCAGGATGGACCCGTGTCTCCAGCTGTATCCCAAAGTACTTGTTAGCTTCTGAGTGTAACCTCTTATAGATAGCTACTGCATCCTGCTGGGGGAAGGAAGGGGGAACCTGTTGATCTGTATTTAGGTGCTGTGTGGGACTGAGGCGTTCTTCCATCTCCAGAAAGGGAGCCCCTGTGAAAGCAAGGAACAGGGAGGGACCCAGACCAAATGCAGAGCAAGGCAGGTTATGCAGAGCACAGCAAAGCAACACATGTGCAGAGAAACCAGTTCAGCGGCTCCATCTGGTTCCAAAGAAGATGCTGCCCTATGCCATTGAAAGGGCTGCCCATTGCTTTTCTTACCCTGTGTGGCTGTACTATGTCAATAACACTCATTCCAAGACACATGACCATGCAATCCCCTCTGTCTCCAGTTTTGTAGGGGCAAATGGTGCACACATACATTATGGATCAGTCACAGATGTGACAAATTCTGCCCGGGAACTGGGGATTCCGAATAATTGTTATATTCTCTTGCACGGAGGCAAGAGTGATATTGTAGAGAACAGAGAGTTGGATCCTTAGTTTTTTTGTTTGGTTTTTGTGTTTTTTTTGCAGTGAAGGATGATTTTAGTGAGGATCTGCATTAGTCAGTCCAGAGCTGGAGGAGATCAGTTGCAGATGTCATCTATTGTTTCCACTATCTGAGCTAATTTTAATTTTGCATTAGGGTAGGTCATTTGGTGACCCAGTGGGCTAATGCACTAAAACCATTTTACTGCTACTGACAGGAGCTCAGTACTACTTGGGGCTCAGTGAAATCAGTTTGGTGGTCTCCACCTAGGCCCTAGGAGATGGTTGTTTAACAAACGCACCAAGTTGGCCCAGTCTGACAAAAGTGGGATTTTCTACTGGCATGGACCCAGGCTGGGATTGCACAGCCGGGCTGTCTTGCTCGGCTAAAATTTACAAAGCACCTGGCTGTCTAACCAGTGAAATCAGCACCTCCTTCTCAAGAGCATCAAATTCATAGGCAGTAGTTTTCCCCTTTTTATCCCAACTGTTAAGTATTGTTTCCAAATAGATCCCAGGAGAGGGGGATTTTGTTATACTTCCCCTTTCCGAGCAAAGCCCCTCGGAAATAAAACTCTTTATTTTATCTTGAAATAAAAATGAAGCTTTGCCAAAATGTTGCAACCCTCAGACAAAAAAATAAAAATAAAGAAAAAATGTTTAACCACAAAAGCTGTGCACAAGGAAAGGAGAATGATGTTTATGCACAAAACAGGTTGAATCAAAAATCCACACCAGTTTGCCAGCTGCTTCTTAGAAACCTCTGCTTAATTTATTGAACTGAAAAACAACCTGGCTTGGATTTAGTGACTAAAGTTAGGATTCAAAATACAATGCAGCCTATTGTATCCCTGCATCACAACCAAAATTTGTATAAGTAAATCCTGTGCTTTTAAAATTCAGACTCACTATCAGAGCCTTTCCCTCTAGTGTGTTCCTAGGTTCGCATTTGGAAGCGTTTGCAGTTTTAAATGCATGCTTAGGAAAGAGGCAACGTGCATAAATACAGCACTTCCCAAAAGCCTGTTGTCAGATGAAGCCCTGTTTGAAACTGCAGCAAAATGATTCGTAGGGGGAGCCGTTATACATTTTAACTGCTGTAGTTAAAAGATGGGTAAGAAATCTTCTAGCTTCATGCATAAAATGAGACTAAGTAGTAAGAATGGAATATACAGGAGGTCAGACTCTGACTCAGAATTTAATCTCAGTTCTGTGCAGCGTTGTCTTGGGTAGTTTGGCCATCCTGCCACTGGTAGATTAGGGACGTGAGGTTTCTTGCACTGTTCTCATGGAAGGAAGCTCTTGTTTCTCTGCCTTTTCTGGGTAAATGAACATGCTTCAAAAACAAAAATCAATCAGGCGGCATTGACTATGCTCAGCTGTCAGTGTGCTGTTAACACACATTCTCCTCCAAGTGGAGTGGCAAATTCTTTTGTCTGAAACTTAGTTGGGCATCTATTAACAGTAGCTCTGAAGATGCTCATGGCCAAATGGAGTGTTTTAATACATGGTTTAGTATTTTATGTACTGAAAGCAAAGCAATTATGTTAGCAAATGCCCCAAATTCTCTTAGAATGTAATCTGACCCTTTTTACTTTTGAAAACCACATAGATATTTAGTTATAAAAAATCCAGTGGATGTCATTTCATCGGTTTGTGGGAAGGGGATGTTAATTATATTTTGGCTTGTATGGGCTGGGAGAGACCATCTGAAAAACAAAACCGCTCTTGATAACCAGCGTTATGAACTGGGTGACAATGTGTTATGGGATTGAGGTTGATAGATATGAACTCACCCTTCAGTTATAATAACTGAAAACATAACCCCCAACCTATATACTAGGACATATGGGCCTGCCCACAGTATAGGCCCACCCCCTCCACTGAGGGGGAGGAGCTATTGGACCTAGGCTGCAAGTGAGCACTGGGGACAACAAATGAAAAAATAGGGAGGGGACTGGGGATTAAAACTCAGGGATCCAGGGGGGGACACTGAGCAGAGAAACCCTGACAGCAG
Source organism: Trachemys scripta elegans (assembly GCF_013100865.1). Classification (NCBI taxonomy): domain Eukaryota; kingdom Metazoa; phylum Chordata; order Testudines; family Emydidae; genus Trachemys; species Trachemys scripta. Next base: position 9,543,983 of record NC_048312.1, read on the forward strand.
GCACTGCTCCTCAAAGGTGTCTCAGGAGTCAATGGACATTGCCCCAAGGAACTCTGCCCAGGGGCATGATCGGATGAGGGATGGAAACAGGCCCCACACCTTAGAGACAAGGAGTGTGTGAAGCCATGCTGGAGCTCTGATTGAATATTGTTTTGGGGGTGCGTGGAGGATGGCAGAACATGAAGAAACTGAGATCAGACAAGAAAAACAGGCGAGAGAGAGAGAGAGAGACTGCCTAAAGGAGCAGCTGAAAGAAGGATGGCTGACCCTGCAAGAAAACTGGGGAGAGATTTTTGTGTCAGGAGTGCAAGCTGAAAAGCATGCCCTTGCTGTAAACAAAAGACGCCATTTCCTGCTACTTGATTCTCTTTGCTTCAGAGATACAGGACTTCGATATTTCTTTGATGTAGTGTTGTTTATTTACAAAGAAATGACAGATTACTACCAATTTCTACTCCCAATTGGAACACCCATCAGGCCCCAAACTTCGACTGGGTGCTTGGGTCAAAAGGGGCAACGCCATAGAAATATGGCAAAATGAGCAGGTAGTTTTTAAACATAGGAGTAGCTGCTATGGATCGATGGAGTTTAGCTTGGGGTGGATTTTTCAGGGCGATGCTGATGGTGAAAAACAACTTCAATATGTGAAAGTAGAATTCTCTCTCTCTTCTCCCTCTGGAGAAAACCCTTTGAGAATAGAAGCTTTGTGCTGTGGGCAGCCGCTGTCCCTTGTTTCTCTTCCATTGTAGTGCTTGATATTCTTGCTATGAGGGTGGGCAGCTGTGAAGCCAGAGGAACCGAAAAGCGCAGAGGATTGATTTGCCATTTTGTGTAGTTCTTAAGCGACTTGCATCCATTCTACAGCGCACAAAAGGCTCCCTGTGGCATTGCTTGAACTCGGTGGGAGCGCGGGGCACCCAAGGGAGGCAGGGAGCGGTGCCCTTCGCTTTGCTTTTGGGGGTAGAAGGCAAAGTTACGGGTTGCGGGTGGCTGCAGCTTTTGGACATTCCCTTACCATGCTCCAGAGCTGCCTTTGAATCCTTGCTGAGGTTGGTGGTGCCATGCAAAGGCCCCGCTGGCGGGTCACACCATGCACTTGATATGCCCTGTCAGGCACCCAGGAAAGGAAAGCCAGGCCCAACAGAGGCTTTGCCTTCATTCATTCTTGCTGCGCTCTGGAACATGCCATTCTACACTCCTCCACCACAGAAGCGCTGCCACACATTTAGCTAATGAAAGGCTTCTGTGGAAATGTCTGTCCTTATCTCTGAGGCGTCCACTCAATCTAGCGTGACCACAATGAAAAGAGGGGTGGGGACAGTCACCCAGAGAAATGAGAGCAAAAAACCATTTGGGGTTAGCTCTTGGTATTTTCCATCACCTGCTGATTATTGTGTACAGATTGTATCTCTGGGGGGGCAGGGGCTGTATTTTGCTACATGTCTGTACAGCCCTATCTTGAGTGCTACTCTCATGTTAATAAAGAATAGCTTCAATCCTTCTGCACTAAGTTCTGTTTGGCTGCAGCGAGACAGCTTGTCATGGTGGCTGAAGACCTTCTGAACAGCTAGGGACTGTTCATTATGTACAAAGAGCCAGTGTGACAAACATATCTGTAGTTAAGGAGGGTTCAAAGGAAGCACTGGCTCTACTCCCCTCCATTTGTTTTTAAAGCAGGACCTGCCTTCACTGCGCTCTGCCTAAGGAGCTGGTTTGAAAACAGCCCTGGGCCCAGGTGCTCTATGGCCCAGAGGAGTTTTGTGACAATAGCGGAATGGGAAAAACCTGGGCCTTGTTTGCGCCTCTCTCTTGCACCTGTTGAAACACCAGGGAGTGGCTCCTGCTGGGAGGGTATCCGGCTTTGCTGGGAAGTGGCCTGGGCCCCCACAGTAGTTTTAAGGGGACAGAGACGGGAGAAAGGCAACCTGGAGCTCAAGCTGATACTGACTGTCCCCTAAAACCGCCTCCCGCTCCCCAAGAAATCCTCTCCTCGGTCCTGCCCTATGGATCTCAGCTCCTCAGGGGAGCCTGGGCTGGATTTGGCTTCTCCTACCGCAAACCACTCCGCACCTGCTCAGGAATCAAACCTCCCGCCCGGCAGCGAGCGGCGAAGAGCCCAGCCGGGGGCTGGTATGAAACCACCGAGCGCTGCCCTTCCTCCGGCCCGGAGCGAGCGGGGCAGAGGGAGCCCCGGACGCGTACGGTCTATACGCTTCCCCCCGGCAGAGGAGGCGCGCTGGGGTGTCCCCCACCCCCTGCACGGCGGAGTTGAACAACTTCCCGAGCAGCCGCTTCTCCCGGTCTCCCCACGGTTGTTCTCCTGGCTGGGGCCAGCCTAGCTGAGATCCTCCTTTCCCCCGCTTCTCCCAGGCTGCTCCTCCTTCGTACCCCCCCGTCCTGCGCCCTCCTCCCGCGGGGTGAGCTAGAGCCCCCCCCCCCCGCTTCCCCGAGCCAGAGCCTCGCTGCCTCCCCCCGCTCCCCTTCGGCTGCAGCCCAGGCAGGTAAAAGCGATTCCCCGCCCCCGCAACTCCTGGGGGTTCCCGGGGTGTCCGCCCGCTGCCCCCCCCGCCTGTCCCGTTTCCCAGCCCACCCCCCTTCCATTGGCCCTGCCGCCTTGTCACTCGCCGCCCCCCCGCGCTGTAGCACTGGAGGGGGGGGGGAGAGATCCTGCAGCCGCTCGCAGATGCGCCCCGCTCGGAGGTGAGACGGGCGCGCCGCGGTCCCCGGCTGGAGCGCAGCGGTCGCCCGGGCTGGGCTCCGGCCGCAGGCGGGGGAAGAAGCAGGAAGCAGCCGCCGGGGTGGAGCCGGCCGCCGGGGAGGATTTGCAAGCACTCGCGGTGCAGGAGATTCCGGCCGCGGCGCCCGGGGATGGGCGAGGGTTTCCCGCGGCGCTGGGATGAGCGGAGACTGCGGGGCCAGCCGCCTTGCGCCGAGGATGACGGGCTGCGGGGCCCCGGCCCTTCCCCAAGGGGCTCGGCTTTCCCGGGGGCTGTGATGATCGCTGGCGGGCCGGAGCCGGTTCTTCAGGGGGGTTTGGTTTAACCACAAGGGGAAAAAAGCGGGGAGGGGGATCTGTTTACTCAGACCCCCCCAGACACGCGCCCCTGCACATAACTCCGCACCATGACTGCTGGGGATGGAGCAGAGAGGATGGAGCCCAGGTGCCCGGTGCTGGCGCTGGCGCTGGCTGCCCTGCTGTGCAAAGGTAACTTCCCTCCCTCCCCCCCACCCCCGAAGTTTTCCTCGTTGTGGCTCCCCGAGGCTGCGGGCTGGACACAGGGGGCGCGGTGCGGGGGTTTCTCGTGTGACCCGGGGAGGATGGGGCTCGCTGGCGTGTCCATTCCCACGCGTGTCCCCAGCCTTCCGTCTCCTGGCTCGCAGCGTTGGAGAGGAAAGATCCGGGCAGCGCAAAGTTACGCAAATAAACTTAAGGCGGAACCCCCCCTCCCAGGTCGCAAACTGTCCGCAAGGGACTGAGGATGCTGGGTACCTGCCTGGGGGCCCCCCCGATCTCTCACTCTGGGGGGAGGGCAGCGCCTCCCACACTGCCCACTGGTGTGACAGTCCCTTCCTGGACCGGCCCTTCTTTCCCACTACGGTCCTGGGGTTCAGTCTCCTGCGGGTGTGTGCCCGAAATAGCAGCCCCCCCGTTCAGGTCCCAGCTATCGGCTCTGGAGCGACCCCACAAGCCCTGGCTGACCCCTGGCAAAGCTCGCTCCAGCTGCTGCGGGGGAGCTCCAGCTTTCCCAGTCGGGAACGAGGGGAAAGGGTTTTCTGACAGCTGCTGCCTCCACCCACCTGCTGGGCTCCCTCGCCTTCGCTCCCAGCCCTGCCTCTCTCTCTCGGCTCGGGTCATGGGAATGCTTTATAGCCTCGCCTCTCCTCCCCTATGGCTAGCTGGCCGATTCCAACTTGTGACCCCCCCCGGGACACCCACGGGCGGAGGTGGGTGGCCAGAGGAGTGCTGCCAAATGGAATGTCTGGCGGTGCCTCCGCCAGCACTGGGGAGATGTCAGGGATGGTTGTAGAAAGTCTGAAGCCATCTGTATTTCTCCTGCTTTGCAGCCCTAGATTTGCACATCCCAGTGACAATGGGGAACTCACCGGCACGAGGTGAAATGTCACAGCAAATCCATGTGCCGGAGGGCAGCTTTCTCTCCCCGGGTTTGCACTGATTGCTCCCCGGTGCCTTCTTATGCGATGCAGTCACTCGAGATGAGCAGGTGCTCAACCAACAGGTTCCCTGATGGTCGCACAATTGCGTTTACTCCCAGGTCCTCGGCCCCTGTCCGGAACCATCCCACGGATCGGTGGGGACAGCCCCGAATCTGAGGGCTTTGCAACTTTCTGGAGGAAAACTTTACCGCTGTGTGTTTACAAGAAATCCGGGGGGGGGGCGAGTTACTCCGACTTGCTGACTTAACAGCCCTGGGGCAAGAGCAGAGTTAACAAAAAGCGAGCGAACAGAAGTGTAAAGATCCCGACTGTCCCGGGGGGGTTGTCGCTGAGTGGGAAATGCTCACCGGACACCCCCCCCTTTTTTGCAGTTTCTGTGAAAGAAAATCCAGGAATTCCAAACGCGTAGGTAAAAGGATGCTAGGGCCACCTTTCCTGGATGTAAGGAGATTGGCCAGGACGCGGTGTGTTACATGCTCCTTTTGGCTTGATAAATAGCAACAGGGATTGAGGAATAGCTGGGAAAGAAAGGTCCCCGTCCCACAAACCCTGTCTTTAACTCAGGCGGACTAGTCCCCTTGGACCGTATCCCGGCATTAATAGATCTTTGCAGACAATGGGGTTCTGCTTTAAAACAACGGATGCCCTGATCGGACCCACTGAGTCTAGTGGGACCACTCTTGCAGGACTAAAGACTCTGTAGTTTCGCTGGCATATTTAGGACCTGCTCCTGCAAGCTTCACTGAGTGGGGAGTTGAGGGCTCTGAGCATCTCCCATGCGAATCTCAGCATCTTGCAGGTTATCAGGTCTATAGTAGATGAGCCAATCGATTCATGTTTTGAAAGCAACCGATTTTAAACGATATGATATACCTGCGTTATGTTTGCAATTGAGCGCGAGAGCAGCGTTTTATTTTGGGTCTGGGGGAAACGGTCCGATTTCCTCTTTAGGGCGAACATTACATCCCCTGCTCTTGCAGAAGTCTCGAAGGACCTTCTCCGGGAACATTAGAAGTCCCCACTAGGAGCGTGGGCTCCCGCCCAGCTGTTTAGAACTGAACAATGGTAGTTTAAAAACAAGTTTAATGTAGATGCGCCGGTGCTGAAATTGCGCGGTCTTGCTTCTGTTTTTATTGGCCCTGGAGCAGCCTGGCTGTCACATTTGGTTGTAGATATTTAGCTTGCGCTGAGTATGGAAACGCTCACGCTGAATAGTTAGTGATTGAAGGATTTCAGATTAAATACGAGTGACCCTCGTGATGTGAATTTAGTAGCCCAGTTATCACTATTAACTGGGACACCACGAGTCTTTGTATGCAGATAGGACAGATTTCAATAAAGGTCCTTAAGTTATGTGTGCAGAAAATGGAAAAAAAATGCTGCAAACTGCTAGCGAGAAAGGAGTTAATTTTCAGTCCTTCTGGATATATGTCTTGGGGGGGGGGGGGAAGAATAGGAAGTGTCAGCCAGAACTCGAACCAAATAGCCCAAGAGCACAGAAAAACTCAGCAACATTCTCCAAGGCATGTTTACCTTTCCGCATCTCTGCACTTAAACCTTCCTCTCAGTGGCCTGTCCTGGGAGAATCAGTTGGGGAATTTTTTCTAATCCCAAATCCTGCTGCCAGTGCACGGATAGCGAGGCACAAATTCCATTTCCCTCCCCAGCAACGCGAGCAAATGTGTTTTATCAGCTCGCCCTGGGGGATGTGAGAAAACAGACCTGGGACACTCTACTTGCCAAAGCTTAACACCCCACACCCCCATTAATAGACATAGTGCGGGTGGGGAACGCCTGGGCAGTGTCATTGTGTTTGTTGACATGCAATAGTCCTTTACAAGCTGTTGACTTTTTGAAATATGAATTGCCTGAGTAAGACCCAGCATTTGATTTCATGATAGTTAGAGCTGGAGACCAGTGGTTTGCAACCTTTTTTCATTTGTGGACACTTTTAAAAAATTTCAAATGGAGATGTGGTTCCTTTTGGAAATCTTAGATATAGTCTGCGGACCCTTGGGGTCCGCGGACCACAGGTTGAAACCCACTGCCGCTGCCTCTGTCTACAGTAGTAGCAATGGAGTGGGTTTTTTTTTTCCTTACTCATTGTAATGTGCATCTCCTTTCTGACTTGCTTTTACTGCCTCTCCCCCCCCCCCCAATTCTGTGGGTAGCTACCATGGTGAGAGTAGGTTGTGGGTGTGATTCCTGCAACATTCTGAGTGCTTATATGTATGGAAACCCGCTTTGTTGCTGGAAATGTACCTTCTTAGCCGCCTTCTGTAATGTTCTACCTCTGCTCTTCAAACTACTCTGTGCGCTTTGGGAAGGAGCAGTGCAGTTGTAGTTCATGCTGGTGTCTGAACACCTCCAGAGTCCTACTCTTCTCTTTGGCCATCTATTCTAGTGCACTGTTCACCATACACTAGAGCTGGCCTGTGTCATGCCCATCGAGTATGGCAGGGGTGGCCAACCTGAGCCTGAGAAGGAGCCAGAATTTACCAATGTCCATTGCCAAAGAGCCACAGTAATACATCAACAGCCTCGCATCCGCTCCCCAGCACCTCCCACCCGCCGGCAGCCCTGCCGATCACCACCTCCCCCTCCCTCCCCGCACATCCCGATCAGCTGTTTCATGGTGTGCAGGAGGCACTGGGGGGGGGGGGGAGAGGAGTGAGGGCACGGCAGGCTCAGGGGAGGGGCCGGGAAGGGGTGGAGTGGGGGCAGGGCCTGTGGCAGAGCCAAGGGATGGGCAGTGAGCACCCCCCGGCACATTGGAAAGTTGGCGCCTGTAGCTCCAGCACCGGAGTCGGTGCCTATACTAGGAGCTGCATATTAACTTCTGAAGAGCCGCATGTGTCTCCAGAGCCACAGGTTGGCCACCCCTGGAGTATGGGTTGTAGATGACAGGGCAGTCTATGGTCTGTGAGCTGAGGGAGTTAGAATGAGTGAAAATCTACTTTAGAAATTAGAGACTAATCCAAATCCTGCCTAGCAAATGTCTTCATTCTGCATACTTGTTGTAGACTGCTAACAGTACTAAGGGGTTTCCTCATCTCTTGCATTTTGGCAATGAAGGTGGGAATGAGTGGTGGCCCCAAGTTACAAAAGTCATGTCCACTCTGGATTTCAGAGATTGCAGAGTTCAGGGCTATTGAGATCCGGGCTTTGAGTTTGGTCCATTGTGAAGACAGGAGCCATTTGTGTCTACCATACTCTGTTCTAATATAGCCATTAGTAAGCTGAATTTAGTACGCAGCCCTAGGGGAGTCTCACGTGGAGGATTCTCACTCTGTACCTTTTTTGTTTCTTGCCTGCTCTCCCCATTGGTCCCTGCGACAGAGCTTTAGAAAATGTCCTCCGAGCTCCCAATGAGGCCATTAAAACTGGTGACAACCCAAGCCAGCTCTGGGGATTTTGGAAGCTTACGGGTGGCCTGTGTACTTTACTCCTCTTGGGACTTTTCCATGTCCTCCAGTTCTTGTCTTTGCAAATGTGGTAAGTACAGGGGTGAAAGTAACTTAAAGGACTTACTGGTATGCTGGAGTCCTGAGCGGGGGCATGGCCTCAACCAGGAGAGGCGTGGCCTCAACTGGAAGAGGCGGCGCCTTTAAATCATCCTAGATCTCCCAGCTGCAGAGGCAGTTGGGAGCTCAGGGGCGAATTAAAGGGCCCGGGGCTCCGGCCGCCGCAGAGCTCCTGGCCCTTTAATTCGCCGCAGGAGCCCTGCTGCTGCCATCCCGGGGCGGCAGGGCTCCAGTCATGATTTAAAGGGCCTGGGGCTCCCCATAGTGGCAGGAGCACCGGGCCCTTTAAATCACTGCCGGGGAAGCTGGTCCAGTCCGGCACAGCGTACCTGCTCTTGCCGGTACGCCAGACCGTACCGGCTTACTTTCACCTCTGGGTAAGTAGCATTGTCTGAAAATCTTGCATGGCTGATACCTTCCAGAAGCAGCACTTTCTGGGGCATCACAAAACTTCACCCAAAGTTCAAACTTTCTGTGAGGCTTTGAAATATTCAGAACTCCGCCCCCCCCCCTTTGTTATATCTGATGGGTATCTTTGCTTCTGCGTCTGCTGGTTCTGAGTAGAAGCAGAAGGTGAAATGCCAAAGGGCTACAAGAAAGTGGAGTTTGTGCACCTTTCTGACCTGCTCAGAAGCCAAAGGGAATTTGATGAGCAAGCCTGTCAGTCTGAGACTACCAGCCCTGGTTCTGCAGAGCCAAGAGGTTCAGATCCTGTGCTTCGGAGAAGCATGCAAAGGTTTGGGTCCTTTTGTGAAATAAACTCCCGAACTCTTTGATGTTTACCCATAATAGGGAGAATATTTTAAAATGATCCTACTGAAAGCATCTGGTGGCTCTTCTTTACTGCTAGGTAACGAGAATATTCCACATCTCCGCTCTATAACGAGGAGACAATGTAATATGTCTGCTTGAGGGAAATCTGTTTGTCTGCTCTTTGCCTTTTACCCTTGCCAGCCAGAAGATGGGGAGCAGTGCAGAAATTTATTCAATTTCAGCAGCAACGTGGTTCCCCTTCTTGTTTTTCTGTTCCTCTCCTCACTTCTAAGGAGCTCAGTTTATACCAGTGATACTCGGACCTCAGTGGTTCAGGAGACAAATGAGCGATTAACACTATTCAAAAGAGCCACAGTCATGTGAATTCATTGTTTCATTTACTATAGTACTATATATTCATATTTAAATATTTAGTTTTATATAAAAAGAGAGTGTGTGTGTGTGTGTGTGTGTGTGTGTGTGTGTGTGTGGATTTAGATATAAAATTCTCCCAGCAAAATGCCTGACCAAGTATTTTATCAACTACTGTTGGTTAATATCACAGTAAAGAGCTGATTGGTTAACAACTTAGATTAGTTAATAATTAAATCACACAGTGGTTTAATATTGTGCTGCAAAGACCTGCAAGAGACACATTAAAGAGGCACTCGTTGCTCGAGAGCCGCAGTCTGAGTATTACTGACTTAGACAGTCATTCATTTGCGAGCATGGAAGTTGGCATGAGTAAGGGCCAGATCCTGCAGGCTTTATTCTATGTACAGTCTCCATTGGCCTCCAGGATACAGGTGAAGGCCCAATGAGGAGGTTTAAGGGGCTGGCAGGCTGGTGGACAGTTTGGTTTCAGGATAGGCTCATTGCTTTCTCTTCAGGGGGAATGCTGCCCCCCGCACAACCAATAGCTCCACAGGGCAGCAGCAGCAGCTTCTGTTGACCTACACTTGAGCAGTGTTGGAATCCTACAGGGATACGCTGATTATTTCTTCCCGATTCATTAGCAAGTGTGGTAGGTTAACTCTCCTCTGGATATAAGGGTGCATGGCTCTTGGTGAAAGGGAACATAAGAATGGCCATACTGGGTCAGACCGATGGTCCGACAATGGCCAATGCCAGGTGCTTCGAAGGGAATGAACAGAACAGGCATCAAGTGATCCAAGTGTCTTTCTGGGTGCAAGAGCTGAGGTCTAGGATAACATGGTCTTTGCAGGGAAGCCCTGGGAACAGCCAACCTTGAGGGAGGAAATGCTTATTTTGGTGTTATTGCTCATGGCTACTAAACTCAGCCTGTTGGAAGGGGGTCACTTTGGATGAAATACAGGGTGTGCGGTAAAGCAGCTGGAGTTCACACCCTGCTCACAAACTCCCACAACACATGTTTGCTCATCGCCTGATAGGCTTTGAGTGCATTTGCTTGTGGACCAGAGAGGTGAGGAACAGTGAAAGGCAGGGAAATCTTCCCAAGGTTTCCGTCTGCAAGGTGGTAGCATTTTAACAAGCGCCTTTCAGGAATCGTCTGTGGTACGTTACTGATCACCCCAATCATTTCATCTATTTAATACCCCCAGAGACATGGCAACCTGGGGCTTTATTCAGACAGCTCTGTGGGCACCTCTGTGTCTCGGACCAGTTGTTCTGCTCTGTGTTCGCCTCACCCTGTTCTGGACAGCTTTCTGAAGTGCACTCGACTTGTTTGTTCTCCAGTGTGTTGCCCAAATCACGCTGTGAGACTCCAATAGAGAGATCAGTCTCCTGTCTCTGGTGGCACAATTACTGGAGCTCATGGGGCTTTAAGCAGGGTGCACACGCCTGGATGCTAGTGGCCCCATATGCCATGCTCTGGAGTGTATCTTCCTGGTGGTGGTCCTTGGTCAGTTGCCTGGCAGCAGTGAGACTGTCTCTAAGGTTCTGTGAACAGGTATCCTATGGATGACCTGGACGAGTTACCTGACTTTTCACATGCCTGCCTGATTCCACCTGGAACCCTTCCCATCCTTAAGGCATTGCAATTAGCCTCCTTGCAGGTAGGAAGAGCTGAATGGGACTCTCTTTAGAATCCTTCCAGGTAATTTCTCAACTGGTTGTAGTGGTCACTTTTGATCAACAGGAGGTACTGTCGTCTCCTGTGCAGGTGAGCATGCATCAGTGCTGTTGTCTGCTTGTTGGGTGAGACATGGAGAGCTCAGGACCCTAGTTAACTCACTTTTCGTTTAATGACTTTACTGCCTTAATGGCTGTAAAATGTACACAGGCCATGAAGATCCCTGTGTGCAAAAAAAGCACTTGGAATGGAAGAGGTGGAGGGGGATTATAGATGTGTGTATCTACCTATTACTCTAGCTACAGAATATAGGAGCATTTTTATGCAGAGCCATCTTTGCAACTAAAAACCCAGAGTATCTGTTGTACAACAAATTTCTAAAATGTGATCGCACAAGAAGTTTAAAAATGCAGATTATTTTTTACACATTAGTACAGCATCCGCTAGATTTAAATATTTCCTCTAATAAGGTTTCTTTTCACAATGGAGCTGTGTGTGTGTGTGTGTGTGTGTGTGTGTGTGTGTGTGTGTGTGTAGAATCATATGCTGCCTCCTGCTGAAAGATCCACTAAAGGAATATATTTCAAACGCTCTGATTTCACATCACACCAGTGTAAATCTGGTGTAGCTCCACTGAAGTAAATGGAATGACTCTGGATTTATGGCATTGTTACTGAAATCAGAATCTGGTCCAGTGAGAGTACAGTGCTGTCCTTGCTCAATATTCTTTAGTCACTGATATGGCAGCCTGGTATTGTATATTTCAAACAGTAGAAAATCCTTCAGACTGAGCGTGTTTCAATTTTTGATCATTTTCTTCAATTTGTCAAGGTTGGTCTCAATGCTCCATTCACTGAAATCAGACTTTTTAGCTGATCGATAGTCTCTCTTTAGGTTTCGACTCCAAAATAGTTACATACAAAAATCCATACAGTACAATTAGATTTGGTGTATTTTATTACTGGGCACGATCCAGGCTTCGAGACACTCACTCGAAACACTGCTGTCCCAGTGACTAAACCGACGTTAACACTGCTTACTCTTTATAATGGAACCATCTAGGGCCAGACTGGCCCCGCTGCAGGAATTCCTGAGGGAAGAGGGCCTGGGGGAGGGAAAACTCCCTGAGGTTCCACTTGCTGAGTTCCCTCCAAATGAATCTTTCGGGACATCAGGGTGACAGGATTTGCTTTCCCATGGGAGTAGCAGGGTGTCCCCAGCGTGTCATCGGCACGGAGATGTTAGGTGAAATCCTGCTGGCTCTGCTGAAGTCTCCCATTGACTTCAGTGGGGCCAGGATGTCACCCTTGTGCCTCCTGTCCCATCCTCTAGCTCCCTAGACATGTGCCTGCCAAAGAAGCCATGCTGCCGCTAAGGACTTGCTTGCTGATTGTTGCCCCTGGTTGTTAAACGGGGTTGCTCACAGGGTGGCGTGAGTGTGGGTACAGATATGTATAGCTTCGGGCTGCATTAACTCATCAAGCTGCTCCCACTGATGTCAATTGTAAAGCTCGCTGGGGAAGCAGGATTGGGCACAGAATGGTATTGGCATCTGCAGATGGGTATGTGCAAAGTTATCTGTTTATGTGCAAAGATACAAGTTTTGTTCACGTAACTGTATTTGGCATGCGTGAAGGAGCCAGGCATATTCTCAATCAGCTACGTATCAGCCACTCAATGGACCATGTTCTCCAGAGAGACGCATGCCTGTGAATTTGCCATGTTTACTGTTTAATGAGCCACATTCTTTTCTTGCTACGTTAGTTGTAAATCTGGACTAACTCCTCTGACCTGAATTGTTTACATAGTGGTGTAACTGAGATCAGCGTCTGTGCTTGCCTGTTCTTCGCTTTCTAACTTACTGATGATAGCGGGCCTGATTCTGCTCTCTCATACAAATTTTAAGTGAGGACCAACTTTGCTGAAATTGACTGTGTAAGGGAGACTAAAATCAGTCCCATTGAACTTTCACCAGACACTTGATGCTATTAATGACAGGCAGTGGCTGGAATTTTTTTTCACAGAAAGATCGCACTAACCTTTGACAATTGCTCTGCTGGTGCATTGGAATGTGATTATCGCACATCAACACTCTCCAAGTACAGCCTTCAAATATTCTCACTTTAAGGCTTTTCAGTGAGAATTACCACTTGTTAATGTCCCTCGGTGCTTTTTAGGTAGTGGAAGATGCTTCTGTTCCACATTGTCAGGAATTTTTCCAAACGGTCCCTCAGTGGAGGCTGTCGACATCTGAAAGCGAAGAGGCAAAACTGACATGCAAAGACGTCCTCTGAGGCGAGTTACAGCAGTGGGTAAAGAGCATACTCTATCTGACTCTGTCTAGGTCCTTATGTGGCTCAGATTGCTGTAAGATTTGCTGCCCTGCCTATCCTGGAGGGTGACCACTGGGGTATATTCAGAGGAAGATCTTTGGGGAAGTGGCTATATGTTTGCACCGAACGCAATGGGATCCTGACCTGGCTGGCTTCTAGGCATGAGTGCAATATATATGATAATCCAAAAATACTCTTGCAACACTTCCAATTGTTCTTTGGTTACAGAAGTGGGTGTTAGAGCTGGGAAAACTTCGTTAATTTATGAGGTACTCCAGATTTTGTGTGGAAACTGCTTTTCTTCCAAATTTTGGTGATGAAATGAAGGCAGGTATGCATATTTCAGGAGATCAGTTATTGAAAGGCAACGTAGACACTATTTTTCACAGAAAACCAGTTTGTTCAAGTGCAAAAGCAGCTGAGACTTGCCACTTGATCAATTTGGCTGTCATTTAAGATCATTTAAAAAGTGTTGATTACACCCCTCACTGTCTCTTGCCACTTCAGGCAAAGACAGAAACTAAGTGTGGCATCAGATTTCACACACACACACACACACCATTTTGCAGAGCTTGGGGAAGATGTTTCACTCACTTCTGTTCTCATGAAAGGGCTCTGCTGCGGGAGACTCATATGCCAGGAGCAAACACGAGTCTTCCACTAGGCCAGAGCCTACTGCATATGCGTGTTTTTTTTCCCACCTTAATGCAGTTTCCAATATCTTCTATTTGTACAGCTGTGTTCCTCTCAAATCGCTTTGCAGATTCTCTCTGTGTGATCACTTCCCCCACCACTGAGATGGAAAACAGCAACCAGAGAGAGGTCTGATGGTTAGGGCACTACTCTGTGAGTTGGGGAAACCTGAGTTCACTTCCCTGATGCTGCCACAGACTCCTGATAGCGTAGCTGAATTCGACCTATCGGAGCCGACTTACCCCTCTGTGAGGACGGCGGCAAAATCGACCTCCGCGGCTCCCCGTCGACGGCGCTTACTCCCACCTCTGCTGGTGGAGTAAGAGCGTCAATTCGGGGATCGATTGTCGCGTCCCGACAAGCCACGATAATTCGATCCCCGAGAGATCGATTTCCATCCGCCGATTCAGGCGGGTAGTGTAGACCTAGCCTTAGGGCTAAATCGCCAAAGGAATTTGTAATGCCTAATTTTTAGGTACCCTGCCACCTAGTGGAATTCTCAGCTCTGCGTTAGGCCCCCTCGGTTCCCTGTACAAGGCATAGGGACAGTTAGGTGCCTATGAATGGGATTCTCAGAAGCCAACAAGCTGAGTGGGGAGTGGCCTAAGTCAGCCAGTAGGAAATGCTGAGGAGAAGGGTGGGGCTCAGGCCCCACCCCTCTAAGGTACTCAGGTGCCTAACTCCATTTGGGATTCACAGCTGTGATGCCCCTCCTGGAGGTAGGTGCCTCACCCGGGCCTGCCCTTTCTTGGGAAGAGAGAGTGACCTCCACACAATGATAGCCAATAGCCCACCCAGTGATTTAGTGCAGGGACTTGATCTCCAGTTTCCCACGTCCCAAGAAGTGCCCTGACCACTGGGCTACAGCGTCAATCTTTCTCTCTGGCCCAGCGAATATTTATTTATATGAAGTAGAACAGGATCAATACGACACTTGCATCTGAAGAAGTGAGGTTCTTACCCACGAAAGCTTATGCTCCCAATACTTCTGTTAGTCTTAAAGGTGCCACAGGACCCTCTGTTGCTTTTTACAGTTTCAGACTAACACGGCTACCCCTCTGATACACGACAGACTGAGACACACCCTCCCTCCGCACCCAGAAAGCCAAATAGTGCAGGAGCCCAGAAGCTTCCCTGGGATGCAGGCGTCCTGGGTTCATGTCCCTGTTTGAAATCAGGCAGAGCAGGGATTTGAAAACAGGTCTCTTGCAACCTGGGGCCGTGCCCTAACCACTAGGCTATTGGGTATTCTGGGACATGCACACGCCCCAGCCCCAGCAAAGTACATTGCTGATCTGGTCACTGCTGGCTTTTTCTTGTGTAAGGCCCAGCCCAATAGGCATGCTCTGAGAACACCCGCGGGCTCAGGCCCCTCAGGCAAGATAGGCAGGGCAATGTCCAAAGCCCCTCTGGAGACTTGGGCATCAGCTAGGGTGCCAAGGAGCTCGGTGTTGTCAGGACTTAAGTGGTTTTGTGCCTGCCCACTGATAGAAATTTTGGGGCCTAGGGGATTTAGGTACCTGCAGGGTTAAGCAGCTAAGCTAAGGGTTTTGAGGGTCTGTGGCACCTCAGGTGTCAATTAGATGCCAAAGTCCCTTGGTGGATCTAGCCCTTAGTCTCTCTGTGTCTCACTTCCCTATCTGAAAAATGGGGCCCATAAAACTCCCAGTAGCCCTGCCTCACATGGGTGTTGAAGGATTAACTACAGAGGTATCTGGATGGAAATTAGGTGCCACTAGATGATGGTCCCTTCTGGCCTCAAACGCTATGAAGCTGGATACAAAGAACGTGAGACCTTCTGACGTTATGGTGGTAAGTACCAAAGTTAGAATGGGTGTGGGTTTTTTTTTCTTTTTTAAACAACAAACGGCAATGCTACAAAGCTATACAGAACGGGAAAGGGAGAAGAATACAATTGAAACCACTGGGAAATTTAAACAGACCAATGTAATTATCTAAATCAGAGTCTAGTTAAGAATCTGAGTCTAAAATCCCTACTCCTGTGAAAAGGGCCCTGGGATATTAAGGGATCTCCCCCAGCCTGTGGCGTGAGTAGCGCTTGCTTATTTGAGTTGGTCCCTAATGAGGGACTTTACCTCTCACAGGACAGATACTCCCTAGTATTGAACCACTGTCTTAGCCTGGTGCTAAGTTAGGGGTAGTGTGTTAAGGGAATCTCACCACCTCTAAGGGAACTCCGGGAGGAGTTTGCCTGTGGAAGATAACGTTTTTTATGCAGGAAGAAAAGCCCTTCTTCTTACCAAAGAAAGAAATCAAGATCCTTTCGAAGATTCCATTAAAGGTGCCTCTGGTCTCTTTTGCTAATATGGAAACATTTCTAAAACCGATGGCAAAGCAGAGATTCATCTCTTGTTAAGTGCAGATGGCTGGTGCATGGGGCCCTTATCTTCTTGTTGGCCACGTAATAAACCTGCCAGCAGATGATTTTAATCTAGTTTCTCTGATTGGGAGAGCAGTGGAAGCAACAGCATTTATGATATTTATACATTTTATGTGCAACGTTGGATTTTTAGGACACCGGCAGGATCCAGGCGTTGCCTTCTCTGAAAGAAGACTCGGACATCTTTTCATAAAGAATTTCCCAAGTTGGAAAAAAGAACCATTTTACGTCATTTAGCAGACTCTTAGTTGGACTCCAGACCCCAGCCACGTGCATGAATGACACGCATGCTTAACAGGGCCGGCTTTAGGAAGTGCGGGGCCCGATTCGAACAGTTTCGATGGGGCCCCGGCAGGGATGACTAAAAAAAAAACCACATAAAAAAAACTCATGGGGCTTGTACTCACTGGGCGGTGCTCCTAGTCTTCGGCGGTTTGTCCTTCACTCACTGCGGGTCTTCGGCGGCACTGAAGGACCTGCTGCCGAAGTGCTGCCGAAGACCTGGAGCGAGTGAAGGACCCACTGCCGAAGTGCCGCCGAAGACCCGGAGCGCTGCCAGGTCAGTAAAAATTAAAAAGGAGCCTCTAGCCAGGGAAGGGATTCTCGGCCACTTCTTTCTCCCCTCCCCCCCCGGCGGCCCTGCCACTGGGTGCGGGGCCCTCTTAGGCGCGGGGCCCGATTCGGGGGAATTGGTGGAATTGGCCTAAAGCCGGCCCTGATGCTTAATGTATATCTTTGTTTAGGAGCTGCTATCATTTAGTTTGGCAGCTGCATGTTTGCCATGGGGTAGGAGTGGGGAGTAATTACATTTAACGGAATACGCTGCTTTGAAAGGAACAAATGTGGTACCCAGAACTTCCAACAGAAAGATACAGGCAGAAGCCGTAGACTCTAGGGCAGGGAATCCTTGAGCACATCGGAAACGCAGCAGTCACGGCTGCCAAACAGAAACAGTCTGTTTTCTACTCACTCAGGGGTGACGTTTTTGATTCAGAGAAGAGGAGAACCCCACATTAACCTTAACGGGAGGAGGGGTGTTCTGGGGCTTGAATCACAGAAGTACAAGTTGGGAGATCTGGATTGTATTCTTGCTTCTGCCATGAACTTCTTTGGTAACATTTGTCAAGTCACTGGATGCTCAGCAGCTCTGGAAATCAGGCAATGAGTGTGTCTGTTCCTCAGTTCTCCAGCTGTAAAATGGGGCTGCTGCTGCTATTCCAGCTCACAGGGTGTTGTGTGTAAATGTCACAGGTGTTTGAAAAGCCCTTGGGAGGAAGAGCGCATCAAAGAGCAAAGTATTATTCAATTCTTTCATGGCTTAATGGTGGAAATAAAGATGAAAATGTGCATGTGCATTAGTGAACTAGATTTTATAATTAGAGAAGTTGAAATCTAGGGTCTAAAACGTTTGATCTAATAGCAGCAGCTCTGTGGCTATGCAGACCGAGACAGATCATGGGCTTCTCTGCGCTCTCGTCTTTTTTTAATCATGGGACACTCAGCTACCCCCATGCATCAGTCACACAGAATCATAGGAATTATAGATGGAAAAGACCCATTAAGTCATCTTTTCCATTCCCTCTGACAATGCTGAATTGTTCAGTACAGGCTATTCTTAAGCACTTTTTAGTCCATTTTTAAATGACTCCAGCAATGAGGCTTCTATTGTATCCTTTGGCAGATCATTTCACAGTCTATTAGACCTCCCTGATATTCGGCCAAAACTTCCCCTTCCCTCAGTTGCATTCCATGATTCCCAGCTCTGTCCCTTGGACGACCCTAAGCTATTCCTCTTCCTGTTCAGTGCTTACACCCTTCAGATCCTTGCATTGGCTGACGGAAGAGTCAGTAACAAAAGGAACTATTTAAATGGTGGCTGGACAGTGGCTAGAAAAATGAGTTCTGTGCAGGTGGATAAATATGATAGTTGTAAGTTATCTGTAAAATAAAGGATACTGGGAATTTAGTTGAACATGGTGAAAGCACACTCTGTGGCTCATCAAGAAGCAAAAGGAGGAAGGTATGTATGGTCCCACTATCTCTAAAAACATCATCGTGCACTAAGACATTCTCCTCCCTGGTTTGCAATGATGGAGTATATTAGTTATCAGCATTATTATATGTTCATCTCTGGCAGCCGCTTGAATTAATATAAAAAGGTTTCTTCCTTTTTTTTTTCTATTTAACCAAAACGATATGCCCTTATTCACTGACTGTATTTCATTTGAAAAGAATCCATTGAAATTTGTTAGCGTCAGTGAATTTGGGCCAGAAAACTCATCTCCATTAAAAACAAGTTGTATAAATGTTAATATCATCTGAAGTTGAGACACTTTCCCCTCCCAAACACACTGGGCAGAGCTAGAACAATACCATCTCCTAGCTCTTATTTAATGCTTCTCCCCTGAAGATCTCAAAGTGCATTAGAAGTACGGTCATGCCCATTGTATAGCTGGCCACTATGCACAGGTCTCCATGACTATACAGGGGGCAAGGCAGTGGAGAACTGGGATCTTGGGTGTCTCCCTTCTGGGCATCCAGAATTAGAGGTCACTTCTGCATCTTTGGCCTATGGCTTTCAACCTTTTTGAGCAGTTGTACAGGATTACCAGCGCGCGCCCTGATCCCGCAACCTCCTGGGAGGTACGGCGTGCTCTTAACTTCTGCTGAAGTCATTGGGAACTGAGGGTGCTCAGTGTCTTTCAAGTATCAGAGGGGTAGCCGTGTTAGTCTGAATCTGTAAAAAGCAACAGAGGGTCCTGTGGCACCTTTGAGACTAACAGAAGTACTGGGAGCATAAGCTTTCGTGGGTAAGAACCTCACTTCTTCAGATGCAAGTAATGGAAATCTCCAGAGGCAGGTATATATCAGTGTGGAGATAACGAGGTTAGTTCAATCAGGGAGGGTGAGGTGCTCTGCTAGCAGTTGAGGTGTGAACACCAAGGGAGGAGAAACTGTTTCTGTAGTTGGATAGCCATTCACAGTCTTTGTTTAATCCTGATCTGATGGTGTCAAATTTGCAAATGAACTGGAGCTCAGCAGTTTCTCTTTGGAGTCTGGTCCTGAAGTTTTTTTGCTGTAAGATGGCTACCTTTACATCTGCTATTGTGTGGCCAGGGAGGTTGAAGTGTTCTCCTACAGGTTTTTGTATATTGCCATTCCTGATATCTGTCTTGTGTCCATTTATCCTCTTGCGTAGTGACTGTCCAGTTTGGCCAATGTACATAGCAGAGGGGCATTGCTGGCATATGATGGCATATATAACATTGGTGGACGTGCAGGTGAATGAGCCGGTGATGTTGTAGCTGATCTGGTTAGGTCCAGTGATGGTGTTGCTGGTGTAGATATGTGGGCAGAGTTGGCATCGAGGTTTGTTGCATGGGTTGGTTCCTGAGTTAGAGTTGTTATGGTGCGGTGCGTGGTTGCTGGTGAGAATATGCTTAAGGTTGGCAGGTTGTCTGTGGGCGAGGACTGGCCTGCCTCCCAAGGTCTGTGAAAGCGAGGGATCATTGTCCAGGATGGGTTGTAGATCACTGATGATGCGTTGGAGAGGTTTAAGCTGAGGACTGTAGGTGATGGCCAGTGGAGTTCTGTTGGTTTCTCTTCTGGGCCTGTCTTGTAGCAGGAGGCTTCTGGGTACACGTCTGGCTCTGTTGATTTGTTTCTTTATTTCCTTGTGTGGGTATCGTAGTTTTGAGTGTCTTTCAAGAGACAGTCAGCCCCTGCAGGATCGGGCCCTTGGAGCTGGGTGATTACGTGTGTGCTCTAAAATGCCGTATAGGTCCATGAGGGTTTCACGTACACATGGCTGAACGGCAGCACTATAAATCCAGCACAGACTTACCAGCGAAGTAGGGAGGGGGAAGCCTGAAGGACCCATGGCAGGAGAGGGGTAAGCCCACTAGTGTCTGGGAATCGCTGTGTCAGGCTTTGGTACTGGGAACTTTATAATCTAAGTGGTTATCTACAAAGTGTGGTGTCAGCCCTCCGTTGGAAACGATCTCTTTCAGCGGCACATCCGCATTTATTTACTGCCCAGCTTTTCCCATTCGCATAATCATTACCCTTGGCCTGGTTTGAATTTGGAGCATCCAACAGTGGCACTTAAAAAAATTAATGACAGCAATGAAAGACTTCCTCTCCAGAGTTCCACGCAGTGGTCTGGCTGAAGCGTTTTAGCCTTGCTTCAATTGGTGCGGCTCTTGTCAGAGGATTGTGAGAACACGCATGGGTCAGTGATTTAGATTAGACAAATTAAGTTAGGAAAAATTGATTTGATTTAGAAAGTGAGCGTTCAGATCAAGGGGAATTACCTGCGTCTTACTCTGTTGGGCTTCCTCTCTCTGAATGAAGACCGGCATAGGCAGATGATTTAGGGTTAAAATAAATGGCTGTTTTAAAAGGTATCTCTGAAAGCTGAAGAAAAATGAGTTGACACGTTTCGTCAGATAAACAAGTATTGACCCATATATCAGAAAGTCAGCTGGAGATACGGACGAGTCGGGATACTTACAAACTAGGCTGCCAGCCTATTCACAAGGCTTGCTAAGAAACGGGTGGGTAAGTACTTTGGAGTTTTAACATTGTGTTTAGCTTTGTTCAGAAATTGCTTTCGTGCCTTTTGAATCTGCTTGTTGTAATCTTGGAGTTTGCTCCAGAGGTTGGCTGCAGCCAGCATGAGGCTCTGGTTTGCACTGATATATGCAGAGCCATTTTTACGACTGGGGAATTTGCTGTTCGTGATAGTTTCTCATGAGATCAAAATTAGTATTTCTTTTGTCTGTCCGGTTTCCTCAGCTTGAAAGGGACGCTGTTGACTGCAATCCATTATCTTGAATGGGCCTGTGCCCCATAGCAAGCACCATGTCTGGCAGTGAATGCTGGCCAGGCCAGGCCCTAAGAAACACCGTCTGAATTAATCCCACTTCCTGCAGCAGCAAGGAGCTCTTTAGAGAGGAGCTGCCCCTCCAAGTACTGGCCTAGCCCACCCTTGTTTTGCTTGTGAGCGTAAAAAGGGCAGCAGAACAAGGGTTGCTGTTGATGGGCAGATCCTGAAGATGCTTGTTGCTGTACTGAGTCACTACAGCAAGTAGTCTCACTGAACTAGTCAGGGTAGTAAGTATTTCAGGATTGGGCCTTTACAATTTTTTTTTTTTTTTTTAGAACTCAGTATTCTTTGATTTTTAAAGAAACGGATCATTTCCTTGAGAGGAAGGATGGTCTGGTGGTTGGTGCACTGACCTGGGACATGGGAGACCTGGCTTCAAGACCCTGCTTTGCCACAGACTTCCTGTGTGAGCATGGGAAAGTCACTTAGCGCTCTGTGCCTCAGTTTCCCATCTGTAAAATGAGCTGAGACTTGTGGTGGCTGGCAATCTAGGTACCAAAGCCAAGAAACCAACAGAAGCTGTCCCTACCCAACTTGGGCATTGGAAACAGGTGGTGGTGATGAGCATTTCCTTAGAACTTCAAGTTCTGCTACTTAAAAATAATACTTAATGAGACTTAAACTTTTTTTGCCTTAAAAGAGCTCCTCTAATTTCCAGTCTGCTTAGTGTCACCCATACACCAAACCTCTGCAAGACAGTGAATTTGAACAAAGAAGCGAGGCTGGAGAAATTCCCAAATCGGAGACCTCTGCCAAATTCCACACTGTACCTAGTTTCAAAGTAGCAATCCATCTGCCCACTTAGTGGGAGAAATGGAGATTGTTCCGCAGTAATCCGCCCCCTAATGTTTTTTAAAAAAATGTTTTTAGCTTTAATGTGTTTTACTGGGCAAATCTGAAACACACTTGAGTGTGCTCAGAAACCATGAGGCTTTATTAATCCTTTTGGCAAATCAGAGCTACCACATCAAATTAAAAAACGTGAGGAAAAAACTGCTTGCCTTTGCTTTTTAGATACCATGTTGTAACGCCCATAATGTTTCAGAGGTATTCTTCCCTCCCTGAAACGTTCCAGTTAATTACCAGCAGAGTTATCGGCAAGTGAATATTTTTCTGACCCTCCGGTAGAGTCGGGCAGTAAACATTGTCATCTTCCCATATCTCGCAATAATACAGACTCAAGGTGATGCATTATGCAACTGTATTCCCATATGTTATAGTCACTCAGTTATATCAGCCTTTCCATTAAAATCCACAATATGCAGGGGTTTTTAATCTGGTTGTAAAAAATTTGCTCCGGGCTCTAGCTCAGATGACAAAGTCTTCGTCAGGGAGTGATTTTATTTTCTGAATGCATTTCCCAGTGTTTTGAGTTGTAAGAGTGTCAAGGAAATGAACTCCAAAGGCACTTTCAATTTTGTAAAGCAAAATTGACAGATAGTGAGCTGGACTAAATAGAGTTTCTCTTTTAATGTATGTATAAAAGATAAGAAACTAAATGCTACCCCCGCATTTAACTAATTATTCTTGGTTTTGTGTGCTCCTCTCTGACATGTTGTTTCCCATCTCTGGGGCCTAACAGATGGGGCTAAATGTAGGAGTAAGGTGAGCAGGATTCAATCTTTTTGGGCTAAATTAAGACCTAGTGTGCAAACTTTTACTCTCAGGCTGAGATTTTAAAAGCCACCTATGGGATTTAGGCACTCAAGCGCCATCCAGTTTTAATGGGAATTGGGTGCCCAAATCTCCTAAGTGCCTTTGAAAATCTCAGCCTGTCTGTGTGAAAACTGTTACACAACTTAAAACGGGGAGTCATTTCTAAGGGCGAAGTTGGAGTTCTCCAGGACTGCAGGTGCAGAGTGGTACAGGAGTCCTTAGGCAGCCTTGCTTATACAGCCCAGGAGAGGAGAGATAGTGGGTGAAGGCAGTTTTAAGGACAGGCCTTCCTTTGCTGGAGAAACAGTAAGGAGGCTAGATAGTCCCTTGTAGCATCAGTGTCTGAGATGCTGAAATCCCAGAGATGTGTTCGTGGAGAGAGCCCCCAGTAAATGATGCAGTGGGACCATGGGCATGTTGGCACATTCAGAATGTGGGTTTCCATGTTTGTGTGTGGGGAGGAGAAAGGAGGTGGTTGATTTTTTGGCACCCATAGGCTTGAACAGCATGCGCAGAAATGTCAGAATACCAGGTCTTCTGCGCATCGGGACCATAGCCACTAAATCATAGCAGATGCTTCGCCTGTGCACACCAATTTGTAATTAAAACACAACTTGCCAGCCTGATTAGATTAAGCAGTTACATTCATTTGCAATAGTTTTTTTCCCCTCTGCATTGTGTAATTAGTAACATATGATGCTTACATTAGCTCAATTAAAAGTTATAATGATTAATTTGCATTTCAAAGCCTAACCATGAATCAACTGGTACAACACGCTGGAACAAGTTCAGTTATATGGTGACTGTGTGAACTGCTCACGTGAACACTTCCCTCTGCTCATGCCAGGGCGTTTATGTAGAAAGTGTAATGTGTAACGCCATGGACTGATTTTCACAGGTGCTGAGTTTTCAGAGGTGGGAACTGTAGGTGGTCAACGCCTCTGAAAATTACATAGGTTCTGTGTTCATCACTATGGTATCTGAGCGCCTTCCAACAGTGCATTAAGCAACGTGACTGATATCTGCCACATGGGGGTTCATACCTTCTTTCAGAATCAGGCTCTAGAGACTAATATTTTCAAAAGCACCCGAGTGATTTAGGAATTGATCATCCTCCTATTTTCAAGGCCATGTCTCTGCTGCAGGTACTACATAGCAATGGCATGGGAGCAATGCTTGTGTAGGCTCGATGCATAGACGCAGACTACAGCCATGGAAGGGGCTTTTCCATCGCTGCAGGAACTCCGCCTCACCGAGCGATGGTAGCGAGGTTGATGGAAACGTCTACCCCAGGGGTTAAACTGGCACAACCACGGTGCTCAGTCGTGTGGTTTATCATACCCCCGTAGTGCAGTAACTATGTTGATCTATGTTTTCCGCATAGACCGTGCCTTACGCAGTTAAGAGCCCAAGTCTCATGGAAAGTCCGAGGGACTGAAGCTCCTAAATCGCAGGAGTTTTTGGAAATTTTTATCCTAGGTACTTATTCAAGCCCCGTGTATGTAAGGTATAATTCTGAAATGTTTGGGCCAAATTGAGAATGCTTTCCCCAGGCAAGTCTCCCACTGAAGCTGTAACAGGAGATTTGCCTGAGAAAAGGCTTTGGGACTTAGGCCCAAAATTATTTACATAACTTTGTTTAAAAAAAATAATATTGTAGGCTAACTGTAACAAATTATTTTTCTTTACTCAGTCAAAATGTTTTGTCTTTTTCTCCACCTTCTGCCAAACTCTTAAAAAACAAAAAAAACCCCTACAAAACAATGTTTTGAGACGTTAGAAAAGTACACTCCCATCAACAATATTTCCATTTGTTTGCCGGAGACAGACTCCATAACAAAAGAGATCAGTGTTTGAAAAGTACGTCAGCCGCAGATGGTTTATACAAAATCTGCTCAAACAGCAGTGACATCGGATGAGTTATGGCTCCAAACGAAGATGAAACACACAAGCAGTTTCCAATCTTTCCGAGAAATGGATGGGACAGGCTATAATAACGGATTGCCACTTCCACAATGTATGGGGTTTAAATAAAAAAATCTTAGTAGTGAAAAGTCTGGGGGCGTTAGAATATTCATTTATTGCTTAAGTTACTGTATGAAGGCAGAGATAAGATTTCCCCCCCCCCACACACACATCTTTTTGACAGCCCTATGGGAACGATGGACACTTATATGGTGCCTCTGTGAACAGATTGCAGTGTTGCGGGAAATTAGTCCCCAGCCTTTGGGGGAGTGTGTGTGTGTGTGTGTGTGTTTATGCTGATGTTACATTGACAGGATGTTAAATGTTTTACTTTTCCAGCCATCAATTTCAATTGAATTTCATACAGCCATTAAAGTTCTATGCTGTTTTCTTCACTGTTCCAGTGATGTGAGCTCCAGCCATTTATTCGCAATTCCTGCGGCATGATTGCTACCCAGAGCAGCAAAAGTAAATTGGTTCCCAATGTTAATTTTTTTCTTTAAACGTCTCTAACTGTCCATGAGCGATATCCTGGGCTGACTACATGCCTCTTCAGCTGGTTTTTCCAAAATGCTTCTTTGACTCACCCGCTGGTAGATGGAGTGTGTTGAAGGCCCTTGAACGTAGAGTTTAATAGCTGGGTTTCTCTCTTGTTTTTTCTGATGATGGTGACAGAGCTGCCAAGCTGCTAGACATTTTCCCTCCCCCTCCCCCCGCCCCACCCCAGGCTTGCAATCTTGTTAAGAATTATACTTGTTTGGATAAATGAAGGATTTCTAACCGTCTCCTGCTGACCTCATTTCAGTACTAGCAGTGTGGCAAGTAGCTAAAAAGCAATCATTTTCCTGTTCTGCTCAGGGTAAAATTAGTCATTAAGATCTTTGTGCTAAAACGAAAAGTTGCATATGGCTCTTAAAAAAAAATAAAAAAAAATCTGTAACACTTACCTTTTTAATAGCTGTGATTTTGATCCTTTCTCTCCGGTTTGCATGCTGTCCTCTTTGCTGCCAGGCTAAAAGCTAAACTCCGAGTCGGAGGGGACCTTGTAGGCTGAACTTCATTTATATTTCAGGAATTCTCTACAATGCCATGATGTAGACTGTGGTCCAAAAATAGCCAATGGCTGTAGTAGTCTATGTAATTTAAACGACTGGAATTGTGGTCTCTAGGCCACCACTAGTTTTCCTAGTGGTTAGTGGAATGAAATGCTTATTTTTTCCCTCCCCCAGAACCAAGCAGTGGGAGCCAAGGGAGTTGGAAAGGGAGATGAATACACTATTTTGATCTGTAGTGAAGTGGCTCATAAAACAGGGAAACTCTGAGATCCGCGAGGGTCCTGATTCAGCAGTTCATCCCTGTTCAGCAAAGCATCTAAGATTTGACTGGGACTAAGGCACATGGTTAAAGTTAAGTGACTGCTTAAATACTTTGCTTAATTGGGGCCTATATGAGAGGAGTCAATATTTGCCACATGACTTAAAATAGTTAGAATAAGCCTCTTTGAAAAGTTTACTCAGCCAAACAAATATGCTAGACTGGAGGAATAGAGCTGGGCTGTTAATTCCAGAAAACTGGCTGTGGCTACACATGGAGGGAGTTTGGCGTAGCGGACAGAGCGTTGGACTGGGAGTCAAGAGAGCTTAGTTCTATTCCTGCCTTTGCCACTGACCTGCTGGGTGACCATGGAGATGTCACTTCCTTGGGGTGCCTCAGTTTTCCTATTAATAAAATGGGAATTAAGATAGTGATGTCCTTTGTATAGCACATAGAGATCTAGTGATGTAGATCTAAAGGCTGGTCCACACTAAGCTCCCAGTTCGAACTAAGATATGCAACTTCAGCTACGTGAATAACGTAGCTGAAGTCAAAGTATCTTAGTTTGAACTTAAAGGTACTTACCCCGGGTCCACACGTGGCAGGCAGGCTCCCCCGTCGACTCCATGTACTCCTCTCGCGGAGCAGGATTACCGGTGTCGACGGCGAGCACTTCCGGGATCGATTTATCGCGTCTAGACAAAACGCGATAAATCGATCCCAGAAGATCGATTGCTTGCTGCCGAACCAGCGGGTAAGTATAGACGTACCCTAAGAATGAGGTGGTATTCTAGTGGTTTATAAACACAGGAGGATGTCCACGTGTATTTTGCAGAAGTCTTACCTATTGTTCCCTTTTCTTCCTTTCCTCACTTATGCTACTGCTTATGTGAGCATGGATTCTGTGCATTTGCTTTCTCAGCCCAAAAGTTAAACTGTACGCTTAGGATTAGATGACCTACTACTCAAACTGGGGTGAAAATGCATTTGAGACACTGACAGAGTGGTTCAGGCTCTCAAAAAAAATCTGTAATTCTGCATTTTTAAACATTAACCTGCACGGGTTAGTGTTTTAACTGAATTTCCTGGGGTTGTAATCCTTGTTTTGGGAAAAAGAGTTTAAAACAAAAATGACAAGAACGTTCCAATTAAGTTACTGATACGTGTTCCTGACCTTAACTCCCGTTTAATACGGGTTTGTGTCTGGGAATAATAGTTATAAAAATGCATTGTCCTGCCTTTTTAAACACATGGAGGCCGACCATACTGTACAGGCCTCATTCTTTCACAGAGGCGATGTTTCACCCCATGTCTCCAGCTATCTGGGACAAGCTCTTCCAAGGAATTCGGAAGCGGTTCCTGTGAGGCCCTCTGACTAGCAGCTATTCCTGCAGGCTGTTGTATCAGCAAAGAGGGCAGGGGAACAGTTTCCTGTGTAATTACAGTTCATGCTGCCAGAGGGCCTGATTCTGTCACACTGATAGTACCTGACTGGGACTACTCAGAGAGCAAAGTGTCCCTCAGCGTGGTAGAACCCTTGGAGCTTGTTCCAGGATACATCTCCTTCCATAAGATAGAAAAACATCCCACTCATTCCATCACCTTTACTCATGATGGGTAGTTCCATTAAAGTCAATAGAGTTGCTGGCCTGAATAACAGTCCTGGCTGCGGTCTCTTTCTCTCCGTGTTTGCTAGGGAAGTCAAAGTTCTGCTGGGCTGACGTCATTTTCAGAGCCAATGGTACACAAGGGACTGATGTAGTAGCATCATGTCCCTGCCTTTGACTGCCCATTTTGCAGCAGGGTGAACTGGAGATGCTCTTTCAGTGTGAGATCGAATGAGACTTTCAGGAATGCAGTCGAGTGTCTTAACTACTCTGCCACTGCGTCTCTGTCTTCTGTTCACTGTCTGCTACCTTGGCATCCATATATTCTGGGCAGAGTGAGTGATAAAAATATGACTGTCCTCATCCATCAATGAGGCAACTGCTGGCTTGTGTTAAAAGAGAGAGAGGCAAAACAGCGAGACAAAGGTTTGTTACAGAATAGTGAAGGTGAACTTAGAGTTTCGCCCTTTGTTTTCTAGTATGGGGGGAGGAGGGAACCATGATTTCGGTTCTTTAGTTGAAACCTGCCTCAAGTTGAGTCAGCTTTTGCTTTCGCTGACGCCAATATGTGTGTTGTTGTTGACTTCCCTGATAGCAATATTGGGTCCACTGAGTCACCTTTGTGTCTCTCTCTGAGAAGAGCCTTTTTAGCCTCCTCATAGGCATTTGCAGCTGAAATTGAGGTTTAAAAATGTGTTACTTAGGGCTGGTCCCCACTTAGTCCGGACTTCGGACTAAGGTACACAAATTCAGCTACGTTAATAACGTAGCTGAATTCGAAGTACCTTAGTCCGAACTTACCGCGGTCCAGACGCGGCCGGAAGTCTCCCCCCATCGACGCTGCGTACTCCTCTCGGCGAGCTGGAGTACTGGCGCCGACTGTGAGCACTTCCGGGATCGATCTGGGATCGATTTATCGCGTCTTAACCAGACGCGATAAATCGATCCCAGAACATCGATGGCGTGCCGCCGGACCAGCCGGTAAGTGAAGATTAGGCCTTAGTGATAAGCCAGCTTTCTGTATGTGCTCTGCTGGCCCGGGCTACTGAAATTCCAGGAGACTTAGGCAAGCCAGTGGCTTGGGAAACTTCCCACGACGTCACCCGCACTTGTCTCATCTCCGATTCAGCGGGATACAGTTTCATGTCAGGAAGTGATCGAGCTCGCTAGGCAATGGGGAGAAATCTCCCTGGAAAGAGCCAGTTACGGGGGTTGGGAAATCGGAGCTAGAGGAATAAATGGATTTTTATGTTGGGACATTGAAGGCTGGATTGTGCCTGACACAGATCAGAATGCAAGGAGTAGAGGGGACAAGGAGCCTGCACTTCATACCCTGTGTTTAAGGGCCAGACAAAATATCAATCTTTGTGCTTGTAACCTTTCTGCTAGTCAGAGTTGGCAGCAACGAGGGTGGGGTTCAGTACCTAGGGGTTCCTTTTCGATACTACAACATAAAACAGGCTTGAGCCCCCACCCAGTGATCTGGGACAATTACACACCACCCCTGGGCACCTCTGAGAGGCAATACTTCCCCTCTCACAAGCACAGAGTCTGAGTGTAGCAAAAAACTTTTAATAAAAGGAGGGAAATAATGTGGCATTAATTTGGGGAAACACCGCAAAAAGGGTTTATAAACAAACCATGAGCAAAAGACTCACCACCAAGTAAGTTGGGCCGTGTCCTTTTCCCCTCAGGTTCTTAAGTCCAGCAACCCAGAAGTCCCTTTAACGTGCCCGTCCCTTCAATGCACCCCACTCACAGTTGCTGTCCTTGGACAGTGCAGACCCAGAGTTCAGAGGTGCATCTGCAGAGTTCACCTCCCATCCTGGGTGGGGGTAGGGAGGCCCTTTACTTGCTCTGCTGCTCAGGCCCTCACTCGCCACGCCTTTCCACCAGCCGCCCTGCTGGCCATGCCAAGATGTCTTCACAGCTCCCCCCTTAACACAGCTCTCAGTGATTTCAGCTGTTAGTGGGGGAGCCTCATTGCTGATGCACGCTGGGCAGTCTCTTGTATCAGAGACAGTGTCCCAAAGTAGGTCTAATACTTAGACCTAGGTATCAGTGATTTCAGCTCTGCAGCGTGTAATAAGACTCTCAATTGAGTCTAATTTAACTCTGTTATTACACAGTGGAGAGAGAGAGTCAAATGGTGTCTGGGGCCCTTAGGCAGGGCCCACACCACCAGATACAAGTACCTGTCCTCACCCTCTCTCAACTGGACTTTGGAACCCATGTTCCCTACCTAACGAGGACCATTTAGTTGAGGGTGAGTCCCTCAATCAGGAAATGCCAAGTACAGTTCTGCTGACTTTGATTCACACAACAAGGATAACAACCTGCCCCAATAACAAGGAGACTGGGGATCCCACACCAGCCCAAAGTGACCATTTGGACAGACAATCCCATCGTGCTGAGCACCGAGGCAGGGTGGGTGTGCCCATGCAAACAAGATCAGCTCCTGAAGTCCTTTTCCATAGCTCACAACTAGATGTCAGGGGAGAGCTCATTCAGACTCTGCTTACATGCTCAAGGGAAATAGGGATTGCTCCCTGCAGCTCCCTGAATGGGATTATGCAAATCCAAAGGGGGTGGGTAGTAGTTGAGGCCATGGCAAGTTGTTGAAGCCATGGCAAGTACCTATATTGCTGTTGGCCCTCTAAGCAGACCAAGCATGGGGCTGTACCATTCCAAAGAGGGTGGCGTGGAGTAAGCCATCATGTTCTTACTATACGTTCTCTTCATGCAAGTGATCCCACTGAGGTCAATGGGAGAAGTCCCATTAATAAGGCAATCAAGATTTATCACTTGCACTTCTCAGTGTGAGCATCAGCCCTGTGCTGGATTGAAGGCGGGTTGCTGTATACCTCACCACTTTGCTGCAAAGTATAACTGGGTTACAAGAGAACACAATTTACTTTGATTCAGTCATTTCTTAAACAAGTAGATTTAATCAACATGTATTCTAAATTAATTTGATCTGGGCATGGAGCCAGCAGTGATAGGAAGTGAAGATGAATACTCAGCCTGTCGCTTCCTCCTTTTAAAAGTACATTGAAGGAAGTCAGAAGTCACGGCGGAGGCTGGCGGTGGATATTTTTCCGAGTGGCGTGTGGATGAATTCTGTTGGTTGTACACAGAGCTGCTGAAGGTAGCACTCTAACAACACCTCCCTTAACTCTAACGCTTCTAAGCAGGTTGTTTTGTAAATGTCTTACTGTAAAAATTGGAGCTCTACCAAAGTTGTCATACAGTTATTTAACTGTATGCCAAATGCTCCTTCACAGCCACCTCTCTGTGTTAGGGACTGGTTTAGGGGATTGTTAAAGGCACATGGAACTCTTGACCTCCAGGTCATCAGTTTGTATCTGGCCCTAGTTGTGGCCAAAGATCATTCTCATCTAATCACCACTCAATGGCATACATGCGAGTTGGTGTCTACCGGTCACAAAACTTCCTATCGCTAATTGGGAGCTTTAGTCAGAGAAGCCAGGAATTTAAGAACTGGATTATCTTGGCATGCTGGGAGGAGGTTTCTTCAGGCCAAAGATGTGTAGGACCTCCACCTCCAGGTCTACCTATCTGCCATGTTTAACTGTCTTTGAAGTCACGTCATGTTAAAAATCCCTCTGGATCAGTGTTGCATGCAGGCTAATAGGCAGCTTTGGGCTTCTTATTTTTCAGCAACGTTGCATGGCCCAGCACTTGTCATCATGAAAGGAGCCACTCCACCCTGAAGCCTTCAATTGGGCAATTTCTGGGGGAAGGGATGAACCATTTCATCCACAGCCAAAGGCTGTAAAGCCAAGTGCTGTTGGGACGAGTTCTGAAAAGAAAATCTTGTGCATGTAATTTTTCAGGCTGTTAGAGGGGCTGGGGATTAGTAAAGTACATCATGTGCACTGGAATCTAGGAAATAATGTACCTAGAGTAGGTGGTAGCACCTACTGCCACAAAAATAATCGAAAGTACGTGACAGGAATAATACAGAGATTCTAATCTGAAGGGAAAAGAATGGGCCGAGTCCGGTGTCTGAAGAGCAGCTCGCAGTTAAAATGGATGGCCCATGAAGATGAGAGAGGCTGCTACAAGTCAAAAGCAGCTAAGCCATGAGGCAGATCCAGTGACGGTTTTAAAGCTATAAACATAATTGCCTGAGGAGTCTGCCAAGGAGCCAGATGCTGTAAATGAAAGAATCACTTCACAGCTTGGCATCTGCTTGGAATCCAAAGGGAAGGAGCAGCGGTGGTGAATGCGCATGGAGCTGGGCCACTCTCATTCTGACAGCTGAATATATATTTTAAATATTTGGTCTTACTGAGATTTCTGGTCTGATCATATTGACAACCGTGGATTCCTCAAAGAGAGCCAGGCGGGGGTGTTGATAGTGAATTCGTCCGTCGTCTGGATCGTGATGCCCAAACGGGTTGTACGTGTGTGAGGATCGACCAGTTGTTCCACTGCTGTGAAGATTTTGGTGCTGCTCTCACATAAAGAGGCTGAGGTAGTTGAGAATGATGCTTCAAATTCTAATCTTTGGGCTGGGTTTCCAATCTCCCGTGGCTCGTATCAGCACCTAACTCCAGAAAATCAGCCGCTTTCCATGCACTGCTAAACTCAGGAACTGATTTTGCGAGACAGTTGGCTATGTCTGACCTGGTGTTTACAGTCAGAAGGGCCTTTACTTTTGAAAACAGAAGAGGAAAGTTCCTTTGATCTCTCTCCAATTTATTTTTACAATTCAGAATAATCACAAACATAGTAAAATACACCCCTGAGATTGCCACCATCATTTTAATCAAAACCATTAATCACTTGTTTGGTGTGAAGAGTCCACAACGAGAGACCTTGTCAAGGCAGTTTTGCTTTCTTAAAAACACATACCTTAATGAGAAAAATATTTTATCAGGGATGGGGGGGTGGGAATTAATCAGCTGTAGTTCCATTTTTGCACTCTGAGACCCGGCACACCTGGTTACCAACATCTGTGTTTGTAACGGAGACCTGGATCCTTTTTGTGTTTGGTTGAGCTGTCTATCCCAAAAGAAGGTGGTAGTAGCAACTCTGAACTCTGCTATGGTATGTTGTATCTTCAAAGAACATAAATAGCCAATGTTTCTCAATATAACCTTCCTTCTGCACCCCAGGGAAACTGTGGCAGAAAGCCGTGGTTGAAGTAGACTGAAACAGCAGAGGGAGCTCTTGCCATGCCAGAGAGACATGGGGGCAGCTCTTTCCCTGCTTTGAGTATCCTCACTTCTCTTTAATATAATCCATAGAAGAGAGGTTAAGAGAGTTGCCCAGAACTACAGAGGGGAGGCAGTGTCAGGAATGAGATTAGAACTCAGGAATTGTTAGTACCTAGTTCTCAGCTCAACCAATAGATCTGTGGCCCCCACTCAGGAAAACTCACAGCAGGTCAGGTAGAAGTAGGCGTGGCAGAATTTTTATTTATTTATTAAAATAATTTCAATGGACAATATCAATGTTTATTTTGAAGCATTTTTTAGTTTGACTCAAGTTTTCAGTTGTGCAAAATTCTGGATCTTACACATTTTTTTTTTTTCAACTTTTACCAAATGATCATAGTTGTGGGAAAGTAAAGGCGTATCAGACAGGAATTAATGACAGACACGGAGAGTCAAAAAAGTTGACGCTTTATAACTGTTAAAACACAAATTGTCAACATCACATCTCAAAATAGACACAGCAAATATCCTTAAATCAAACTCAGATAAATTCCCAAGCAGCATTTTTCCTACTCTGCCTATCTGTAAGTTTCAGTTATCGAAAGAAATATTTCTTGTCTGTTTTGTGTGTTTGGTAAAATTGATATTTACTGATAATCTAATCCTCCCAAGTCGAGGTAAAAGATATTTACTGACGGGCCAGTGGAAGGTCTGTTTAAGTTAAAATGGAGAGTGGTGGCTAACACACACTTTGTCACCCTCCCCCTATTTTGTTGCTTTTCCTGTTGCACCTCTCCGTCCCATCCCCTCTGTGTGTAAGTTTGTGTGCATATTTATGTGTATGACATTTAGCTAATGGTCAAAAAGCATTTTAGTAAGGGATGGAAATACATCCACAGTTCAGGATTAGAATTGCATGTAAGGTCTCTCTCTACTATCTCTTCTCTATTCTGCTAGTTAAAATAAAAAATTGCTCTCATGACAAGCGCTACAGCATGAGTACATAGGATTCCTCTCTAACCAAACCTTTATTAATGCTTTCACCTTGGAAATCTGTCCATCACCTGTAAATTGCACTCTGTGCACGTTAAGAACACTGAACAAGGGCTTGCGTGAGCTTTTATGCACATTGTGGCTTGGAGAACGGTGCTCTATTCTCTGTTTATGTACCCTGCTCATCACCATGGTGTCGGAGTTCCTTGGATATAGGAGGTACCAGAGTGTTGAGCCTTTTTTTCCCCCTTCATTTTCAAGGTGAAATTTTATCCTGAGAAGCATTTGGACTAAGTGTTTTTCCTCAGATATATTACATAAAGAACCATTTGTCTCATTCCCAGCTCCAGAAGCACAAGTGTGTGTGTCTGCTCCCCTGCCCCCCACCCGGTAATGGAGAAATTCACCTTCCTCACCTGTGGTCTTCCACAAAAAATGAGCTCTCATGGCAGTGGAGGATTGAATTCACCCTTTGGCCATGGCAGGAGTGAACGGGGCTCTAGCCCAGCCAGAGGCTAAGTAATGGCTGCTGTCCATCTGCACCTACTCCTTAAAGATGTTGGACCACTGGAGCTGTATAAGCACGGCTGCCGTATCCCCATCCCTGCTCTGCCCCCAAAGGATTCCTCTCACTGGACTTTTCAGAGCTATTTGCAGAGCCTACCCTACCAATGTACCTAGGATGCCAGTGGTAGCAGTTTGAATGGAGGCCACTGCAGGGTTGAAAATGGTTGGATTGCATGGGCCTGGTGTATCTGGGTGAATTTCACTCGCCTGGAATCTAGTGCTTGTGAGAGGCTAGCAAGTGAAATCTTTTCCTTACCCTCAGAAGAGGTACAGCACAGATAGTAGCACCATCAACACCTCCCAAGGTATCTCTGCCCTGCTGTGTAGAGGAACCACCTTTTGGTTAAAGGGGATAGACAGATAATGCCCATCTAGACTCCGTTGTGGACACTGCCAATGTAGTGACAATTGGGGTGGTACTTTTGCGTGATGCAGGAACTGGACTGAGAATACCCACCTCATTATGCAGCTGTTAAATGGGGGCGAGGTTTGGTCACTACCAGCCGAGGTCACGTTTGAACTGATGATCTTGGAGGGGCATTGGAGTGGGGGCAGACAACATGTAAATAGGTTGCGGGCCTGATTCTTCCTCTGTATATGCTGATCTAAATCAGGAATCACTCCATTATAAGCAATGGAATTACCCTGGTGTAGATGTGGTCTGAGAGCAGAATCAGTCCCGTGTATTTCTTTAAAATACTGTTCTGCGTGAATTACAAGAATCAATTACTGTACAAATTTTCTATTTAAAAATTTACTTGTATTTGGTCTCCCTCCTTTCCTGACTGGAATCTTCCTTTCTTCACTGAGCAGTTTTGAATCCCCCTGCTTCCCCTAATAGACTTCAGGCATCTGTGTTGGGTTTAATTCTCCTAACGCAGGTGGTGTTGATTTTATATTAGTATCTCTATTGCAGCGTATTGAAATGACTCAGTTTCCAGGGGGCTATTTGGTTTGGTGGCTGCTTTGTCTCTAAAAGGAAGAATATTCTAACCCAGGAAAGAAACAGAAAGAGAAGTGAAAACAATGTGAACAGAGTCCCCATCAAGATTCTTCTTAAGTGTTTTGCGTCAAACTAATGAACGTTGACTATATTAGGCTGATTCATGTTGTCTCTATCCAAAGAGGTGCTATAATGAATGAGCACGAAGGATTTAATGTTCTTCTGCTCATACTTTGCTGGCTTGTGGCTAAAAATAGGACACATTTCTAGTATTTCCTAGGTATTGGCTTGCCACATCTGCAGCCTTTTCCTCTAATCAGGGGCAGGGTTCAATACACAGGCTGAAATATTTTTTTGACCCACTAGGGGGGTTCCTTTAGGTTATAACTGAGACACTCATTTAACAGCAGTGTAGTGTTACCTGTGGAAAGCAGAGAGAGATTTTTTGAAGCTATTTTCAGCACAAGCTACATCTATTATAAATTAAAGAGATTGAATAATAAGGGGAACCTGATTGTTCTGGATTTTTTCCTTTTAGATATTTAAATAAGTTTTTACTCTGTACCCCCTTCCCCCACTCTCTCCAGCTCTCTCCCAACAATGCCATCTTACGTGGATGATCCTTTAATGTCACCTAACCTGCCACTGCAAGATCAATAGATGAGCAATTGTGAGTTCTTGGTTGCATCACAACAAGCAACTAAAATCCCCTTTAAATGACCCTGAAATGCAATTTACTTTTTTTTAGTTAGTGTTTGAGGTTTCATTGATGTCTACAAAAAAAAAAAGAGAATTTATGGTAGCCCCAAATGTAATGCGACACACACCTTGAACGCTGACAAGAAATCTTTAAGGCCAAGATATGAGGATTTCCAAAAGAGGAGCAGGTTGTTCCCAATTCTCAGTTTTTCACGTCATTTTAACACAAAAAGCTTCAAACACACTTGCAATTTTTTGCATGCTCCTTTAGAGCAATACATCTTTAGGGGGTAAAATAGACCATAGAATTCTTATTTATGTTGCTCCAGTTTTAAAGATTCATCATCTTATTTCAGTAAAATACTTCAGGTGTACAGGTTTTTTGATTATTAATGATGCTTTGCTCATCTTTTTTTTTATTTGCAAAGTCTCAGTGTTTTTTTTAAAAAAGGCAGTAAATACAATTATCCCAATTTTACAGGTGGGGAAACTGAGGCACACAAACTTGGTCAGTGGCAGAGCCAGGAATAGAACTGAAGTCCCATGATCTGTCCATTAGATCACACTACCTTTTATTTTTTTAAAGCACCTGTGATATAGTTATAGCACCTTATTAGAATGTCTCTACGCCACCTATGGCCCTTATTCCCCATTGTGGTCTGTTAACTTTGGGTGCAGGGATCCACGTTTAATGAGATTCCATGCAGATGCGGGGGTTCACACTAGCAGATTCTCTTGCAGGGTCATGGTCCATGTTGCCTCAGGCCTAACATTAATATAAACTAGTATAAAGATGCTCACTCACCACTAACGCACTGCATCCCCTTGTGGCAGCCTCTGGGGCTAGAAATCAAGAGATTAGCTGAAATTCTCCTGTACCCTTAAAAAAATTTTTTTTCTGGCCCTCGTGATTGCAGAGGAAAGCATGACCCAACTGTGCTCTAAGGGCTCAGAAACTGGAAGGCAAATAAAATGAATCCCAAATTTATGATTTTTAAAAAGCCAATCTCATGAATTCTGGGGGGCCTGACTCATGATTTTTGAATGCTCGTGGTTGGCAGTGTTGACAACTCTGATGCATAAATTTGCAAGCAGGAATGTATAAAAGAGATGGCAACACTGTTCGACATTTACAGTTTTTGCAGTGTTGAAAATAGTTTGCAGACTGGAAATGGTAGGTGTCTTAAGATCACCCGTACTCTTCTCAGAGCCATCTCTGAAAATCAGACAAAATAAACGCTTCCATTTCCAGGGTTGTCAATCTGATGTCTATTGCCATCCACAACAAATGCACTCAAAATTTGTTTTTTTTTTTTTTTTTTTGCTTTTAAAAAATTAAACACAGAGCCCAAACTTCCATGACTTTTGATTTTAAAAAAGTACGGCCCCTTTCGGGTGATCAAGGGGGGTACAATATCTATCATTATGCCTATTCTTAGACACTAATCTTGCAAACACAGTTAGGCATATGCTTAACTTTAAGCATTCACCTAAGTGTTTGCAGGATTGGAGCTGTAGACCAGTGGCTCTCAACTTTTCCAGACTACTGTACCCCTTTCAGGAGTCTGATTTGTCTTGCATACTCCCAGGTTTCACCTCACTTAAAAACTACTTGCTTACAAAATCAGACCTGAAAATGTCACAGCACATCGTTACTGAAAAATTGCTGACTTTCTCATTTTTATCATATAATTATCAAATCAACAGGAATATAAATATTGTACTTACATTTTAGTGTATAGAGCAGTATAAACAAGTCATTTTCTGTATGAAATTTTAGTTTGTTCTGACTTTGCTAGTGCATTTTATGTAGCCTGTTGCACAACTGGGCAAATATCTAGAGGAGTTGATGTACCCTCCCGGAAGACCTCTGCGTACCCCCAAGGGGTTCATGTACCCCTGGTTGAGAGACACTGCTATGGACTGTAAGTTCCTGAGGCCAGGAAGAATGTCTGTAATGCCCCATGCGTAAATAAGTAATAGTTTCTTCAGGATTTTCAAGCAACTGGCATTATTGCACACTTTCATTTATTTAAAAACAAGTGTTCTTATTTTGTCCCCTGTAGAATAAAGTTTAAAAACAACTTAAAAAATCCCCCTGTGCAGTATTGTAAGTAAATGTTGATTGACAGCTGGATGTTTCCGATATAACTGGACTGACATTCTGCTTAATGCAAAGGGATTTCCAATCAGTAACCATGAGGCATCCCTTCACGCACTCGAGAAGACTGTCAAAACCGTCATAACACAATTGGCCACTTACTTTGTCCCCACCAGTTAACTTTAGTTCCCGGAGCAGTTCCCCAGTGGGTTTGATTTACCAGCACAGCAGAAGCCTGGAATGTGCAACAGGTCTGGACATTGTGAACTGGAAAAGCAATGGCGCATTTTAAGTACACTGTGTTCCTCGTTGGGGGCTTCAGCAACACACAGTAAATTAAATCCTTATTTGAAAGGTTTCATTTGGAGTGTGACCGAGAAAACAAACGGCATGTTTATATTCAATTGCTTTGGCAGTCACCATCTCTCTCTCACCCAACCCACCAGTAGTCATTGCAGGCCAAGAAGCTCTTCTTTTCTCGCTATAAGCAGTACCTATACTGACCTACGAATTTTGGCCCCATGAGTGCTGGCTCGACCACATTCATTAACGGCTCAGTGCAGGCCACGTTTAGCAATATACAACACAACTCTGAAGCACTGTCATGTCCAGCATATGTAATTTCAGCCCTTTAAAATACAATGGTTTTCATTTGTCATATCTATCAATGACCTGAGTCAATCTCCGCTCAAGTTATTCCAGCCTGAGTGGAAATTTGCTATCTGCAGGCAATTTGCAAACAGAAGGAGAGACAAAACTGATGGAATATTGCAAATTATTTGCTGAGCTCTACTAACTTTGAAATATATCCCTCTCTGCAGCTCTGCTTCTGCAAGGGGATGAGCACTTATCATTGTCACTGAAGTCACTGGGGAAAACTAGGGAAATCTGTGAGGGCAGTTTTCCTCCGTAAAGCTGCGGTGAGCCATAATTACCTACCTCTTGCAATGTTATGGTGATGAAAGAGTTAAGTTTTTGTAAACTATACTGGAAATGCAAAGTATATGCGCTATTATTTACTTCTCATGCAATCACTCCTCCTCTTTCTCCTCCACAGCATTCCTATTGCTTTTGAAAAATCTCCCTTCTCCCATGGTGGGGTAGTCAGCACTGTGTGAATTGCTTGGCCTTCATTGCTAAGCAACGCTGAGCAAGCACTCTATAGCTCAGGCTGTGTTGCAAAATGGATGTGATGTGTGTCTTCTGTGGAGCAGGCATGTTTCCTGGACGAAGTCTTTGCTACATTTCAATCACTCAGGCGTATACTTGGTCTGCACTAGGGAGGGGGGGATCGATCTAAGATACGCAACTTCAGCTACAAGAATAGCGTAGCTGAAGTCGATGTATCTTAGATTGACTTACTTTGCGTCCTCGCGGCGTGGGATCGACGGCCGCCGCTCTCCCGTCGACTCTGCTTCTGCCTCTCACCCTGGTGGAGTTCCGGAGTCGATGTGGAGCGCGTTCGGGGATTGATGTATCGCGTCTAGACGAGACGCGATACATCGATCCCCGATAGACATACCCTCATTGATATGGGGAGGTTACATTGATCGTAAAGTTAGGCAGAAAGTGGCATCGCCAGTAGCTGATGTGAGGCTAACAACATCGACATGTTCTGTGTGAATTGATGCTCATGGCTATTGACTGGCATACGCTTTGCATTGAATTGAAAGTCAGTCTAGTTGGTTCATAAATGTATGGATGTCAGTTCTTCATTTGACACTAAACTTTCCTGCATCCCGTTTCATTCCTTGAACGTTTTGACTATAGATAAGACAGAAAATATCATATTGGCCCCCTATATAAATCCAAACAAAAATGATTAGGGGTATGGAACCGCTTCTGTATGAGAAGAGATTAATAAGATTGGGACTTTTCAGCTTGGAAAAGAGATGTCTAAGGGGGGATATGAGAGAGGTCTGTAAAATCAGGACTGGTGTGGAGAAAGTAAATAAGGAAGTGTTATTTACTACTTCTTAGAACACAAGAACTAGGGATCACCAAATGAAATGAAAAGACAGCAGGTTTAAAACAAGCAAAAGGAAGTATTTCTTCACACAATTCACAGTCAACCTGTGGAACTCTTTTCCAGAGGATGTTGTGAAGCCAAGACTATAACAGGATTCAAAAAAGAACTAGATAAGTTCATGGAGGATAAGTCCATCCCTGGCTATTAGCCAGGATGGGCCGGGATAGAATCCCTAGCCTCTGTTTGCCAGAACCTGGGAATGGACGACAGGGGACGGATCACTTGATGATTCCCTGTTCTGTTCATTACCTCTGGGGCACCTGGAATTGGCCACTGTTGGAAGACAGGATACTGGGCTCAGGGCCGGCTCTAGGCACCAGCAAACCAAGCACGTGCTTGGGGTGGCACATTTTCAGGGTCGGCATTCCGGCCATCTTTGTTTGTTTTTGTTTTTTGTTGCTTCGGGCGGCAAAAGCCTAGAGCCGGCCCTGGCAGCAGCAGTGCGTGGTGCACGCAGGGCGCCCTGGGGCTGCTATGGTTCATGCTGTGGGGGAGCTGCGCCCGTACCTTGTGGCTGGGCCGAGCAGGAGATACTCGTGCTGGGGACCACCCCGCAGGGCACAGGGAGCCACCTGCAGGTACCGCAGGGTGGCCGCCCCCCAGTGCCGCAGCCGGGGCTGGGCGA
Organism: Trachemys scripta elegans; assembly: GCF_013100865.1. Lineage (NCBI taxonomy): Eukaryota > Metazoa > Chordata > Testudines > Emydidae > Trachemys > Trachemys scripta. The sequence continues at coordinate 9,584,492 of NC_048312.1, forward strand.
AACAGCCCGAGCTGCCCAGGGACTGCAGCCAGAAGCAGAAGCAGCAGCGTGGCCATAGAGGGCGGGGTGCTGCCATGCGGGGCCCGCATCCCGCTCTCCGGGGCTCCACTCCCTCTGGGGCTACCCTGTCCCGGCTCCTCAGCCCCCTGCCGGGGCGGTCCCCCAGCTCTGCCCTCCCGGGTCCAGCCAGTCCTGGAGGTGGGATCCCTGGCTGGAGGGACCCTGGGCTGAGGCGTGGCCTGAAAGCCCCACTGCTTACCCCGACCCTGCCAGCGCCGGACTGGCTGGAGGCAAGGGGGGAGCGGGCGGAGTCAGCACTGGTGTGGGGGAGCCCAGGGCTGGGGCGGCAGGGGGTGTGGGTGGAGGGGAGGAGAAAGCCCAGGCCTGGGATGGCAGGGGTTCCGGGTGGGGGAGGGCACTGGTGGGGGGGGGGTGAGAGCCCAAGGCTGGGGTGGGGGGCAGCCAAAATTTTTTTTGCTTGGGGCGGCAAAAAACCTAGAGCCAGCCCTGACTGGGCTAGATGGATCTTTGGTCTGACCCAATATGGCCATTCTTATGACTAAAATGGCAACTCAATCTGTTGTCATAAACAAAATGGAAATACGGGGATAAGATCTTGGTTGTATATTTACTCTTTTTATACCTTGGAGAGGACAGAGTTTACCACACCTATGCTTTTTAAAAAAAAACACACAGATTTTGCACCTATTTTTGCCATCCTGATGCAGATGACAGAAAGTGGAGTTCTGTGCTGATATCAGGATATTATTATTTGTGCAATTGCATTTGGAGGCTGTGTTATTAAGTAATTTACATTTCTTGTGCATGAATGCACAACGTTTATTTAATGCTTTGGGGACAGTTTGAGCATTTCAAATGTAAGCCGGGTAATCGAAAACAAATGTTAGCTGCTTTAAGATCGCTTTTCACAGTAGCCACGGTGTGAAACGCTGATTTTTCCCTCCCTCCTCCCCCCCAGTTTAGTATTAGTTTGCGATTAATTAAATGTTTGGATTCTTAAATCCTACCTGGCTCAGAGAGATGTGTTCATTGTCCTTTTGTTTCCAGAGATAGACAATCTAGACTCTGCACACTATAAAGTCCACAGTTAGCTCCCTCTGCATCCTGGCCACCTCCGATCAGGTGCATTCTTCATATCTCTCAGACTTTCCCAGCGGTGATTAGGTAAGCACCGTAAATAACTGGGGCTCTGCTATGGTGCTAAGAGCCTGCGTCATGCTAGTGAGGAGCTGGAGGTTCACCCAAGCAGTGGTGGTTGGTGGTGTTATGCCAGTGGTGATTGGTAGTATAGAACAAGTATAACTTGCTGCCTTCTTTGTGGTGGGAAGGGGCCCACGCCACATCGCCACTCCATTTGCCGTGTGCCTCTGACAGCCTCAGCATCATCATCAGCCCTGCCAGGGCTCAACGTTGCACTCAGGTGGCATATGCAGTCACGCTGTGGCTGTTTCTTGTGAGAACTGGGCTAATGGCTTGCCTTCACTGCAGAGTTAATGCTTCTCGCATTAGCCTCGCCCCAGTGAGAGTGCCCATGCTCGGGAATAAAACGTAAGCAGCACAGAGCGGCTGTTTTAGCAGCTGACACATTGTGCTAGCCCAAGTTTAGCTTATGCCCCCTGCAGGAGCGCCGCCAGCTTTTCTGCCACCCTAGGCAGCGAAAGGTCCCGCCCCCGAAATGCTGCCCCCGACAGAGGTGGCGGAAGGTCCCGCCCCCGAAATACCGCAGCCGACCGGGGCGGCAGAAGATGCGGTCGCCCCCCCCCAAATGTTAGTGCCCTAGGCGACCGCCTAGGTCGCCTAATGGGTTGCGCCGGCCCTGGCCCCCTGATGGGCCAGCCAACTTGAGTTAAGGCACCGCCACATTCGAACGACAGGTTTATGTGTGTGGATGGGACCTTAGGGGCCACACGTGAGTTATAAATAGAGTTAACTTTGCAGTGAAGACAAACCTTTAGATCATGATCACATTATTTCACTCGGCTTACCAAACAGTAGCTAGCTAGTAATGCCTTTCCATTACAGTTGACTTGGGTTGGATGCAGACCTATGACCTAGAGATGGACAGTGTTGTGTGTTCCATTACCAGTTCCTAGAGCAGTGGTTTTCAACCTTTTTTCATTTGCGGACCCCTAAAAAATTTCAAATGGAGGTGTGGACCCCTTTGGAAATCTTAGACATAGTCTGTGGACCCCTGGGGTCCACAACCCACAGGTTGAAAACCATTGTCCTAGAGCCATCCAGTTTCCTTATTTTTCTTTATTTTCTTATTTTTGAAAACACTCCCTGTGTTGATATAGGATCAGTAAATTTACCTCTTTCTGTCTGCCAACATGGGGAGATGAGTATACTTGCACCTTTGATTCACGGCACCTCTTTTTTGTTTCCAGCTAAACAAACCACTCCTGAAGGATAAGCTTAGACTTAATGAAGGGAGTTTAGAATGTGGTTATTCGTTGAAAAGAGAGTCTACAAATAACACCGTGAAGCTCAATGTTTTTGTGTCCAGTGACATTCAGATCAAAGTTAGCCCCTTAACAGTGCAAGGATGTTTTTCGAACTGCCCTGGGAATTTAAAATCCAGCGACGTTCTTTGACTTGTCTATCATCACCAATAGTGAAGATACTGCAGTGTGACCAGCACTCAGGTGATAATTCTGTTGGTGATATGCAAAGCAGAATAAAGTCCACCTTGCTTTCCTTGTATTGTGCTCTCTTTTGGTGCTGCCTCGAAGAAGAAGAAATAATTAATAAAAAGCCCTTGCTAAAGTCAGCAGTTCTGACTAAATACACATGGGTAGCAGATTGTCTGAGGAAGAAGGTGACATGTGTACATGAAATAACAGAAATTTAAGTCCTTATTGACCCTGGCCATAGTCTTTTTAGATACGCTGGGGCTCTGAGGAAGAACAACTTCCTTTGTAAGGCAGGTATACCGAGAGGCCATCCCTGCTATGCTGTATAGTAATGCAAATGAAGTCATTTGTAAAATAGTTAAAATGAAAAGGAGCAACTCCAACCTCTAAGATTGACCATTTCACAGGTCCAAATGAAGTCACATTTTTCCTTCAGCTGATCTTTGGGTGATGGAATCAGTCACTGATGCTTGGGCTCATTTCTGTTTGAATCCGCCCACCAGGGACTTCCTTTTACAGGAAATGGTAGGCTCCTGACTTGTCATCTTATCATAGAAATGGAAACCAATCCTGCTGTCGCTTGCCCCATATCGTCAGTCTCTCTAAATTTGCTCCATTCCAGAGTAATTCTCTAACTGGCAAGAGCAAAGTTTTTGAAAAACAACGTAACCTCTTCCTTAAAACATACAAAGCTGAAGATTCGTCCTGCTAAATAAAACCAGCAGAGACAGCTGAAAATTCAAACCACTGAATAGCTGAGATATAGACACATGCTGTTGACTCATACAAATATGTCTCCTTTGGGAGAATCCCTAGTGTAGGAAATGTCTGAGCACTCATCCTATACGGTTATTAATGAGGACTGTTTTTTACCTTAGTGGATCTATTTAAAAACTGATCTTAATTCTCCTACGATTCAAAATATGTCAAATTACACAAATCAAATATCTGACATGTTAATAGCTGAGGAGGTTCAAAGAGGTGATACTGAAAATATAACCTGAGGAAATACATTGCTTGATCAGTGGCATTTTTTTTTCTGCTTCTGATCTATAGTACTGTAGCTTGCACTTCCTTGGTAGCAGTTTCCTATGTCTGTTAACTGTAACCTGCATAATGCAAAATGAAGCTTGCATGCAGTAGGTGGACACCTACAGTGTGTGGAAATGAAATGTGGAGTGAGCAATTATTTTTCTTGTAAAGGGCGTATAAATACACTCTTATTTTTCAGACCATATACCCAATCTGCCACCTAACGTGCATTTAAAAAAATAAGTTCCCTTCAGAATCTGCTATTCCATACTGGTTCACTATGGGATTTCTTGCATCAGTGTTAGAGAAGATACTGGACAGGGTTCTGATACAATGTGGGAATTGTTATCATCCTGACTTTAGGGACATGGATTGCACATAGGCCTTTCCGTTAAAGGACTCTGTGGCATAGAACTTCTGTATTTTGCTTTCTAATTGAATTATAAAATTATAACCTTCCTTGTCAGAATAGCAGCTCTAACATCTTATCCACTCAAAAAATTTGGCTCCTGAGAATCATGATCAAGGGAGAATGGATCATAATTTCAGGATATGTACCACTCCCAGTCGACCTTTCTAAAGAAATTCTGACTTCCAGCAAGGATGTGTTAGTACAGTATTTCAGCAAAAGTTGTCAAGCGTCTGCAGACTAGATCAATATGCTGTGCTAGCGTGTGTCTGCAGGGGATGGGGCAGGAGAGGGGCTCGCTAAACTGGATTTGATCTTAGGAGGATTAGTCTAAATGAAGATGAAGCATTTCAAATCCTCAACCAAATCCATTTCTCCCCTCCCACCCCATGCTCCCCTTCTGCCTGAGGGAATTCATCATTTTAGCAAGGCAATTTACAGCTGTTGTAGTCAGTTGTGCAAGAGGATCGCTCAGCAGAGGGTTAGCTCAATGTGTGGTGGTCATGATTTTGAAGGTTCCAGTCATATGCATAGTGTTGCACAACAACAAGAAAGTTGGTTGGAGCATTAGTTGCGAAGGGCATAACAAGAGCTAAAATCCATTTAGGGTCAGCCTGAAATCCCAGTTACATATTTACCAGTGACTCGGGAGAACACAGGAACCACTGGTCCATCAAGTATTATATCTTTCCTTCAGCAAGGCCCAATACCTTCAGAAGAAGGCTGAAAGCTCTGCATGATGCCCCTAGACCATTGTGCAATGCTGCACGTGAGTGCACTATGAGCTAACAAAGTCTTCAATCACATACAGGTAGGTCATTCCCCATTTCACATAAGATCTAAACTGGATTTCTATGGCCACTTAGTGCCTGAGCCGCCATTCTTTCTGCACCCCCAGTCTCCGCGTGTGAGGTTATCAGGTGTCGAGTCTGAAAGGAATGCAGGATCAGGTGTACACTGCACAACAGACGCTGGATGTATTGCTCAAGGCCAGGCCGTATCGCTGGCCAGCGATAAGTGGCTATTCTGCGAGCCTTTTATGTTTACTTCCTTGATTTTTAACAATGTGATGCCTTTCTGGTTATGATTTTTAAGGTATTTATAGAGAGAAGGTGGAGTCTTAACGCCAATAGAATTCCCCCTGAAGGCAAGAACTGCAAGGGAGGTTTACCTGAGTGAGGACAGTAAAGACTAAAGTCAGCATGGTGCTGACTCTCCTACAGTTCCCATTGAAACTGCCTCACAATAACTCCAAAGGCCAGATGTCCAAGGGCTCAGCACCCACCATTGGGGCCAGATTTTCCAAAGCCGCCTTCTCCTGCTTCAGCACCTAAACGAGGGCCAGAATTTCAGAAAAGTGTTCCCCACCCAGCGACTGCCACTGTGATATTTATAGTCAGAAAAGCTTGGAGTATTGGGTACATAGTGGATGCAAAGCTCTTTTCAAAATTCTATTTCAAGAATCCACTTGCCAGAAGATAGGCTTTTTGGAAGTGTAGATCTAACTTATTACAAAGCATACCCTTGCTGGATGCGTGGGTGTGGTGGATCATTAGGAAAAGGCTGTTAGTTATTCTCTTGGTTCAAATGGACAAGAAGTCTGCATGCTTTTATTTCAAGATCCGTGGCTATGTTGCTGTTCTGAGGTTATGAAAAACTGTACAACACGCACAAATTGGAGACTTAGCAAACAATCTCTGATGCAGGAAATTCAGGTTTTGAGAGTTCTGTTAGGCAGATGGGGGTGGGGACAGTGCTGTGTTCTGCCATGGATTATGAAAGTTCGGGAATGGCAAATTTTGAGCTTTTCGCTTCAGTGTTTTATGTCGCATCATATATCTTGGCAGAACAAATTGGGTCACTGTTTTTACTGTTTGCTTGTGGAATGTGTGGGACTGAAGGGCAACATTTTAAAATTTGCACAGAAATTGGAGTTTAGCTGTCAGGATTTGAGATACTTATTTTTCTTGGATTATGCTTCTATTTATTGGCATTTGGAGGTGCTTGAGAGACCTAAAGCGGGAATAGAAAAATTGGATTCTCGGTTTTGCAGGTTTTTTTTTTTTAATCCTGCTAAAATGATGTTTTCCTTTGAGAGTTGGATATTGAGTGATCTTACTCTCCTGTGTCTGTGGAAATATGTCAGGAGAAAGGTGAACTACCATATGTATTCCTAGAAGAGAAACAATAATAAAAAAAATTAGTTAAAAAGGGGTAGGGTGAACTATTCCGAATCTGCAACATTGGACTCTGACCCCAAAGAGGCGTTCTGAAACAGTTTGGATTTGTGCTTTTCTTTGTTCTTTAATAGAAAAAAAATAATTGGGCCAACTAATGAAAATCATACTCCTTTAAAACCCCAAATCAAGAGTTGGTGGGAATTTTCCTGAATAAGGGATGTATATAATGAGCAAAGTTAGGATTTGAACCTTTGACATTGTCAGTTTGTATGATGGGAACTTTAAATATTATCCATAGCTATTCCTATTCGTGTTGTTGCAAAGCATTTCATTTTCACTCTTTGTCCTTTAAATTTTAGCATTTGCTCTAGGGGAGGGCAGAGAAAATGAAGATTCTGAATTAGAAATAATGTTCGTTTTTGACAGGAACATATTTTCAGGATGATATTTTTGTGGTGGTGGGAGGGGAACTCCAATTTCCTCACCCTTTAAACTGGATTTGAAATAATTGGTGTATGCATGGTGGCTGTTGTGACCTTTATGTAATGCTGCTGTGTTCCACCCTAGACTTGGCCATATTTCACTGGGGTGAAATAATTCCTGTTTTACATAAGGGCTAAATTCTTCCATCCACTATGTGCATGCGCCTCCAGTTGATATCAAAGTTGTACAGAAGAGCAGAATTTGGTGCAAAGTTTGTCAAGTATTTTGGGCTCTTTCAGAATGGACAACACTGTCACACTTGCAAGCTAATTCTTCTTCTAATTTTGTTTAATTTTTTATGTCCTATTCTACATAGACTTGGAGACTTAACTCCATCCCTAGCAATTTTAAAATCAAGATTGGATTTTTTCCCCCTAAAAGATATATTTTAGTTCAAAAAGAAATTATTTTGGGGAAGGTCTATGACCATGTTAGCCAGGAGGTCAGCCTAGATGATCAGAGTGGTCCCTTGGTATCTATGAATTTACCTTCTGTCCTGCTGGAAGGGGCTGGCTTTTTTTTTCTGATTTTATTTTTTTTAAAGGTAGTCATGGGAAATCCCATGCAGGATAGGAAGATTTTCAAGGGTCAAGGACAATAATATTGGCTGGGAGTTCCAGCAGGAATTTCTATGGGAGTTGAGCACTCTAATCCCTTAGGGTCCTTACAAATTCTCAGGCATTGTCTGTGTCTGCTCTGAGTCTTACGGATTGGAGCATATTTCAGATTATTCAGTGTTTCCACTAAGTGGCTTCTTTTATATAAGACTGTTTATCTCAGCGCACACACACCATTCAAGAGAAAAATGTGACTTAGTCAAATACTGGTTCTGCTCCACCACTGTTGCAAAAGAATGGTACATTTTATATGACTGGGGCCTTGCTATTTGAATTCCTACCGTTGAAATAGGGACAGATATGTGCCTGTCAGTGATATATTGATAGGTATTGACCACAGACTGAATAGTCTGTGTGACGCAGAAGCCCCTGCAATCTTATCCCACAGTGTAATTGATTACTAGAGAGTTGTATGGCTCCCAAGCCAAAAGGAGTTATCAGATCTGGACTTTAATGGCGACACCGTTACCTGAGGGCAGAATTACAATTTGACAATTCCCGAGCATTTATCCACTCCGTCCCTTCTCATTCTTTAATGCTGTTCAAGGTGACTGTCAAACCCACAGAAGTCTTTCCTAATGAAATGTAAAAAGTATGTCAATCTAGCCTTCTGTGCACAGAAGGCTCTTTCTTTTTTATCTCCTAGTAATTGTTCCCCCTAGGATTGGCTGCATGATATTAAAGAATCTTTTATTGTTGTACAATTAGTTTCAAAACAGCTTATTCTGCCTGTGCATTCGATTTGTTATCCTGGAGGCAGGTGGCTGCGGACCAGAAAGACCTTGGCATTGGTTCCATGGCTTGTTTTTTTTTTTTTTTTCATCCTTGCAGGGTCTGTTTTTAAACATGTGTGTTGCACAAGTCGGATTAGGGCAGGAGAAGGAGCTGCTTGGAGGAGAAATCTGTACAGGAACAACTAGTAAAAAGGCTGCTCGTTGAGGAAACATTCCAGTAGGAGTCACTAATGGGCAATTCCTATTCTCCGTGCTCAGCCCAAGGTGGGGGGAGGTCGCTGGAGGGATAGAGTGGTCGCTCCACTAGCATACAGTACATCTATCTATTGAGGATATTTATATAGCCACTGTTACCATAGCAGCCAAATGTCTCACAATCTTTAAGGTGTTTAGCCTTAAGTAGGCAAGTGTTATTCTCCCCACTTTATAGATGGGGTGCTGAGTGACTTGCCTGGTATCACACTGGAAGCCTGTGGCTAGGCAGGGTATCGAACCAAAGTGAGCACCTTAACCACTAGGCCATCCAGCCTTTCTTTTTGCTTGGGGATTATTCCAAATGGCAAAGTAGCCGCTGTGCTTCTCTTTTCACACATCAATAGCTCTCTGGGGTGGTAGATCCGCTGATCCCCCAGTAAGTCCCTACAGAACTGGATGTAGAGGTCTACTGGGGCTGCGTCCCGCCTGCACCGGCTCTCAAAATCCAGTGCCCTCCACTTGTGTGGTAGAACCACAGCGTTTCTGATACAGGCAGGGCCTGGGCATTCGCACAGAAGGTCAGGTAGGGTTTAGGGCTTTACTGTGCTTACCTGATGTGCAAAAGAAATCTCCCAGCCCTATCCAAACCGTGCACAGCATTGTACAAAACAAGTTGTAATGTACAAACCTTTCAGCTGTTCTGAGACATCCTATTATACATAGAAATATAGTCTAGGTATAAAAGAGTTGAATTAATTCTGATTGGCCTCTTCATACAAGTAAAACTGTGATGGAGATTTTGCCTCCGAAACACTGCACTGTCCCAGTTTGTGCGCCGAGATTGTATGTTCTTGGGGCAGGAATTCTGTCTGGGTTTTGCTGAGTATATTCTGCCTGGTGTAATGCAACCTGGCAGTGTTTAAATAACAATAATAAATGGCTCCATGTTACAATAATACAGGAAAACCGTTGCAGAACATTGTCCGCTTTCAGACTGTCAGCTACATGAACGAACAACCCACTGGTGAGTGAGTGTTATTGGTTATGTGCTATTTGTATCCTATATTTGTTTGTGAAACTGTCAAGTTAACTGTCAAGATAAAAGGTCATGAAACTTAAGAAAACATGAAACCAAACTTCCTCGCCTATATTAGAACGTTAACTTTGAAAACCTCAATGACTTTTCACTGTTTCTTTTTTGTTTGTTTCCTTTTTGAACTTCTTTCAGTTAAGATGCTGAAAATAAACTAACAACATTTCACTTTTCAAAAAAGAGAAGTCCTTTTTCCTATTTAGGTTCCCTGCATTAGCCCAACGTTCCAGTGTTTAGGTTGCAAAAACTGGAAGGGAATATTTATTTAAATCAACACAACCACCACCACAAAATCCCTCTGTCTAGTGGACTTTCACAGAAAAGATCTATAGAACTGAATAGGTACGAAAACAACAGAGTTCTTTAGAAATTTAATACGTTTTGATAGGAATCACTCTTCAAACCTACAGAATTTAATAGAAAATAATAGGGTTTTTAATCATCCTATGGAACTCTGTAGTGCAGACCTAAATCTTTCTTAAATTTTGTAGACTGGTTTTTTTGGGGGGGGAAACCTATGGGAAGATAACTTTCTATTAAAACCTCTAAAACTTTTCCATAAAGAGAATAAAAAGTAATTGGTTTCTTTTTGTCTTAAAATTTTTTTTTTACAAAACCTAAATTTTGGCCATAAATCTTTCTGCCTTGACCTTCATCCATGGTTCGGGTCTTCTTTGCCCCAAGATTGAGCAGGCACTAGAAAGAGGAGACTCCATTCAAAATGAGGGTTATAATCTTGCCGAACCCCTTAGTTACTGTGATCCTATGTCTTTCACTGGACCTCCTTTTCTGCTTCGCATAATCCAAGTAGAAAACTGAGTGAAGCAGGACCTTGCTGAAAAAACCAGATCCTGAATGTGTGTCGAACTTTGCTGGATGCAGAATATAGATACACAAATGTACTTTGGCTTTCAGTTCAGAAACGGATTTGCAAGGCCTGTGCTGATGGTGTCTAAGATCTCCCTTCTTCTTTGCTACCTGGCTCCTTCTGCCTGAAGAGCAAGAATCCTGATGTCGCACACAGTCTCGAGTATCCTGTCTGGTGGCATTGAGCGCTCTTGACCGGTCCACTCCACATGTTTTTAATTTGATTCAGGACTGAAGTATATAAAGGAGCCACCCCCTCTCAGTGCTCAGAAGATTCCTAGGTAATCCAAGGAGATGAATCATGCCTCTGGGAGTGTTTAATACTGAAACTGCAAGATTCCTACCAACTGTTTGAAAGATTCAATTTCTGAGGAAGGGATTAAGTTTAGACAGGGGATGAAAAATGTCTGGTCCCTCCCATCTGGTTTGATACAGATAATTAAAAGAATCAGAATGGTTCTGGCCCACAGTAAGTGAGGGGGACACTGGCCATCAGCTTTTCTTTCTCTAGAGTTGTTGGATTTGATTTGCAGTGTTTCTATAATAGCTGTAAAATGAAGTAACGAAGGAAAAACCTGAGAAAATCGCCAACCTTTTGGCCACTTGTAATTTCTCGCCAGGCTGAATTGGAGTCTTTATAATGATTGTGATCACATGGGCCATTGGATTTTTAAATGAAACTTCATTCCATGCTTTGAAAAAATACTTGGCGTTTCCTTTAGTACGAGAGAAACCAAGTCCACGGCTCCCCTGGTAAATGGTTTCAGTAATTAATCCTATGAGGCTCGTCAGAGTTGGTGGTGTCTCCATTACTAAGACACAGAAATAAAGATAAATGGCCCTGGTTAATAATCTTGGGAATGCATAAATCTTGCTTGCTTATGGTAAAAAGTAACACAAGAGGACGTTGTTAGTTAAATAAACAGGCGTCACCCCAGAAATAGAACATAACTTTAAGATTTAAGGAGGAAATGCTTGCATGTATCCAATATCCTATCTGTGTCTTTGCTGTCTGCAGCTGCCCCCTGAACACCTCACAAAGGGAGGTTCTAACGTGTGAACGGAGAAATGTGTGTTGGGGAACAGGGAGGTGAGGCCTAAGACTGTATTAACTCAGGCCAGCTTCCTCCTGTCTGGTGGTGTAGGGGGATGGAAGATAAAATCTGGAGGAGCGTGACTTTCTGCACCACTCCTTCCCATCCTTGGTCCACCCATTCAAGTCTGGAGCCTGCAGATCCACTGTGTAGGTCCTCGCAGCCCCATGGAAGAAGTATGCTTGCTAGTCTGAGCTCCCTCTCTCTTTGCAGGTATAGGCTCCTCTTTGCTTATGGACTTGGTGGGGAGCATTGGATCCTTCTGTTATCACCTTTCAGAGAAGCTTTATCTCCATTTACACCACGCCGATCCCTTCATCCCAAAGAACGTGGCTATCGGAGACATGTCTGCATCTTCCTGAATTATTATTGTGAAGTGTCATGGATGGTGCCAGCTCTCACTGTGAGAAAGTTCAAAGAGTTTGTTCAGAAAAGCTATTGGGTTGCACGTGGCCCTTCATCTTCACTATTGCTGTCTTCTTCTCCTGTGCTTTCTCCTTGTCACCCACATTGCTCCATCCCCCAGTCCATACCAAATGCAGCTGGTACCCACCTGCATTGCCCGTCACTCTGGCCGTATCCTCTTCCTCTTTGGATGACTCCACTGGCTCCCCGCTTTTTCCACCACATCAGCTTCAAGCTTCTTCTGATCCCCTTCCAGGCTATTTTGTAACTCTGTCCCTCCTTGCTGATCCACTCGTGTTCTTCCATGGGACCCCCTGTTTCACCAGTGATGCCAGCCTTCATTGCCTGTTTGTCCACTTCTCCCATTGCTGTCTTGGTACCTCCCATCACTCTGCTCCTTAAGTTTGGAATGCCCTTTTCTGAACTGAGTTATAAGGCCACTGTCCTCTCCTCCTTCAAATCCTTCCTCAAGAACCGTTCCTCCTACAATGCCTAAAAGAAATCAGCCAACAAATAGTGTTGAGGGTATAGCTGATGGTTTTTGGAGAAAAAAAATGTATATAAATACATATTGATTCTATCCCACTTCCTTGCTGTTCAGTTGTTGCTTGTCTCCTGAGATTGAAAATGCTTTGGAGTTAAGCACCTAGGTACCTGTCTGTATCTTTCGGTGCCTAAATACCTTTACAAATCTGGCTCTGCGGTGAGGATTTGTAAGGCTTGAGTGATTTTTGGATACATTTGGTTTTTGGCTGCTCAATCTGAGGTTCCTTAAAGGGGCTGATTCTCAGTACTTCCTGAAAATCAGGTTCTTGTTACGGTGTCTGAAGTGGGCTCCCTAAAACACTAGTCACTTTTGGAAAATGGGTTTGGCTCTTCCCATGTGTGTGTCCAGACAGTGCTTAGCGCACTAGTCAGTGTTACAGCTGTTACACTAATAATATGCAGTGCTGCATTAATAATATGGTGAAGAAGGACTTCAAGTGTTAACTGTGCTGTAGCTTTTCCAAACAGTGCAGAAATAGTTGGGTAATTTCCTCTTGATTCTGAAGCAGTGAAACAAACGCTATTAACTCTGTGAGGCTTGTATTAAACAGTTGATACAATTAATGCTGCTCTTTAGTTGGGGCTGCTATTTTTATCCATCCTGAACTCACGTACTTCTGTAGTAGCGGCTCTGGGGCAGACCTCCTGTTCCTCAGAATCCCAAGTGTGAGACACAGCTTTAATAATATTTATAGTTAGTTCACAGTTCAGTGAGCAGAGCTTGGGGCCAGTTTCACAAGTGCTCATCGTCTTTATCAAACTGTTAACAAACACCGGGAAACACTTTGCGTGAATACAAGCAACAAAAACTCTAAGGGGAGAGGAAACTCCTGTGTCATTAACTGTGCATTATGGCATCTGATGGAAGACCGCAACTAGCAGAAGGCGTGTCTAGGATGTAACTTAGAAATCAACAATCACTACAATTACATTGTACTGAAACACAATTTAACTGGCACATAAGTGTGTTTGTTTTTTTTTAAACTTCCCTTTGAATCTTTAATCATTACCTAGGTATTTGTGTCTAGGAGGGAAAAGAGAGGATGTAGTTTTATATTTAAGTCACTAGCCTCTGAGATTCAGGACATCTGGGTTCAATTTTGGTCTGCTACAGGGTTCCGGCATGACTCTGCCTCAGTTCCCTATCTGTACAATAGGGATATTACTATTTCTAGAATTACTAACATCTGTTTGCATGAGTTGCAAACATGGTCATGGTTCCATTTTTCCACTGCTCCTGGTAAGCCAATTGACAGAACTCCAATATCAATACGGCACCATCCTTAATATATCCCTTTTTATCATGCAGATTCTATAAATATATATTTAGGCGTATATCCCAAAAGTAAATGTCTTACTTTGGTTAGCCCAAGAAATTGAACATTATCCTGAATTACTAACAAGACTTTAGCATAATCTAACTCGTATAAAAAATATGGAAGGGTTTATGTTTGACTACGTGGGAAAGATTTTTCTGTATGTCCTAAGGTGTGAATCTTCTCTCTCTCTCACTCTCTAGACATTCTGACCCTAGTATAAGAATGCCGATTGCTGGTTTAGCTTATATAACTTGGAGAAGGAGTCAAGCTAAATTGGAAAAAAACAACAACCATTTTTGTATACAGGATTAAGCATCCATATGGAGAGGTTCTAATTCTGTACAACTATGTTGGTACAACTAGTAAAACTTTCCCAGGTAGACAAAGCCTAAGACATTGAGTGTCTTCAGTGCATCGCGGGGTGTGATTGCAGCTTGTGTAGACATACTTGAGTTAGCTTTACCCTAGTTTGCTTGGGTACTGATGCCTTAAAGCCGCAGCAAAGCAGGTGTCAGCATGGGCTAGCTGTTTGAGTAATTACCCAAGGTTCTGGGTGGGCTTGTTCAGCCTGTGCTACTGTGGCTTCACTGCTCTGGCACCTGAGCTAGCTAGACAAAAACTAGCTCGGGTAGGTGTGCGCGAGCTTCAGTCACACCCTGTGACTGCAGCATAGATGTACCGTAGTTGTCCTGGTTCAGGACACCTTGAGCCCCCTGTAGTCTCTCATGGTGCACTCACGCAGAGGACCGCCCCTGTGCTGTCACCTCTATCACGGTTCCACCCTGTTCTGACTGTGTCCCTGGGCGACAGCCCCATCTACCAACCATGATTAATCAGCAGGCCCGACTGGGTTCAGGTCCTGTGAGTCTTCCCTGCAGGAGCTGTGACCAGCAGTGACCCAAACCGCCTTTTCAAAACCAAATATTATTTAATCTCAACAACAGGAACGCGGCATGACAAGAGCAAAGGGTTTGAACACCGCAAAAGGTCTACAGGCATATCTGTCTGACTGTGATGGGATGTATACCCCATATAGCAGTGAAGGGGAGCCGGAGAGGCCAGTTAGCCCATGCTGTGATACCTGGAGGGGAGACTGGTAATTAAGGATTAGACCCAGCTGGGGAGAGCTAGACTGGATGGTTCCTATAAAGGGAGGACTGCCAGGCAGTGGGGAGAGCAGGCCCAGGAGAGCACCAGTTGGGAGTTTCTACGGGCTGAGAAAGAAACCACAGAGGGGCCTGCAGGAAAGTGCCTCTACCCTGAAGGGAGAGGGCAGCTGGGGAGAAGGAGACTCCTAGAGCAGTTCTGGGAGAAGAGAGACTCCAGGGAAGAAGCCTTGCAGGGCAGTGGCTTGGAAGGAGCTGGGCCTCCAGGGAAAAGGCCCTGGGAGGCAGCGCTCTGTGATGGAGCGAGGAAGAACTCTGCAGAGCTTGGGGAGGAGCAAAGAGTGTGAGGATTAATCTTGGGAAGGGTGGAAGAGTTTCTGTTCCTTTGAGCTGGGCCATTGTTACCCTGGAAGGGTGGGAGTCTTAGGCCAGGTCTACACTACAAACTTACATTGGTATACCTACTTTGCTGGGGGGGGGGAAGAGGGAGGAGGTGAAAAATCCACGCTCCACAGTGATGTAATTACATCGACCTAACCCCTGGTGTGGACAGCGCTGTGTCAACGGGAGAGCTCTTGGTGGTGGATTAACTACGCCAATGGGAGAAGTAATGTCGTCGCTGGGCCACCGCAGCTTTTTAAGTGTAGCCCTGCTCTTAGTGTGACCTGGCTGGAGGGCCAAGTCACTCCACAGACCACCGAAGTCTGGAGGAGGGTGTGGCATAGGGGCTGCAATGCCAAAGCTCACCATGAGGAGGCGCTCTGGGATGATTGACACTTACCTATAGACTTAGGTAGGCCTAGCTTACCCCAGACACCACCACCTCAGGGGACAGCGGTTCAAGCTTCTCCGCCACAATCTCTGCCTCTCTTTCCCCTGTTCTTCAGAGGCTGAGCTTTTATCAACCCCAAGGTTCTTCGTTTCAATTTCAAGATCTCAAGCCCTCCCCTCTCCCTCCCGCCCATGTTACAAGTCAGATGGTTGAACTTGAGCATGGTCAGAGGTAAGACTTCAAGCCACATGACACCTGAATTGTCCCTATAAGAACCGATAACTGGGACAATCAGAAGTGACTGTGCACTTTCCCGTGTACGTGCTGTCAGCTCCTGCTGGAATTAACCTCTTGTAATTGTATAGCAAACAACACAATAACAGATGGAACATATAATATTCATAAAATATTCTGGGCAGCTCCCACGTCCTTCCAATAGTATATCAGGAACTACGACAGATGTAGTGAAGCCCAAAGAAGCATGTTGGGAATGTAAACAACAAGAGAACTTGAAAATGGGGAAACAGTTTCAGACACTGATTTTTTTTCTTTTTTTATGTGAGTCGTTGGTACCAGATTTGAAACATGGTGCTGTTCTGCATTGTTTTTTTCCCCCAAGGATGAGCTGAGTATCTCTCAAGAGTTCGGATTTTGTTGCTGAATGACGTACCTGGGATGTATGTATCGAGGCCTTTCCATGGAGTACGAGAAGCCCTTAAACTTATTTCATGTAGCTTGTGCTGCAAGTTTGTAGGATGATGTTTTAATTTTCTGTTTAGGTTATTGAACTAGTACAGAGAGAGAGAGGAAACGGGATGCAGCCAGCTACACATACGCACAATTCAGGCCAAATTCATGGCTTCAGTAGAGCTGCTCCTCTTACGCGAGTGGTGAATTTGGGACTTGTCTCTGGAATTTGGAGCTGTAGTATCTGTGTCTAGTAGGCAAGTACGTTCTCCTGATTATCTGCCCTGAGGATGTGAAGCTGATGATGTTGTTTGTCAAACAGGCCAGTACAGCTGGCCGTTTTCCTTCATCTTTTAATTATTTGTGAGAAGGAAGCCTGCTAATAGACCTTATTGCTTTCCTTGTTAAAATATCCCTTCATGTGGTCAGTAGATGGGAAACAGCAAAAGTCAAAACCAGTTTGTACAATAGTCAGTGCTGTACATTCATTTCTCCTTGCTGGTAACCAGTAATTGGGACCCTTTTTCAGCCTTGTCAAATCGCTATTTGTTTTATTTATGACTCAATATTTGTATGACGGCAGCTCCCACAGGTCTGAACCAGGGAGAGCTCTATTGTGCTAGGCACTCTGTACACATGAAGAAAGACACAGGGTCAAATTTTCAAAAACACCTAAATCTCTAGTTACGTTTAATCCAAATGCGTTACCTAGGGAGGTGGTGGAATCTCCTTCCTTAGAGGTTTTTAAGGCCCAGCTTGACAAAGCCCTGGCTGGGATGATTTAGCTGGGAATTGGTCCTGCTTTGAGCAGGGGGTTGGACTAGGTGACCTCCTGAGGTCCCTACCAACCCTGATATTCTATGATTCTATGATTCACTTCCAAAGTGAATTAAGCTAATTTGGAAAATGGCGGTCTTCTTCCTGAACAAGAGTGCTCACACATGGAGTTATTCTGGAATAGCTATTCTGTTTTAAATTCACACCCCATCTTATTCCAGAATAAGTGTCCTGTGTAGACAGGCCCTTAGGCTCCTAAATCCTATTGAAAGTCTATGAAATGTAGGCTCCTAAGCATCTAAGTCACTTTTGAAAATAAGATGTAGGTTCCTAAATCACTTCATTTTGAAAATTTTATACACTGTCTCTACACTAGTCCCCTTTGATGCACATAAGAATTTGCAGGATCAGGACCTATTTGTTTAATGAACTAGCCATGACGATAATTAATGTCTCTGTCAAAAACCTCAGGCCCAGATTCTCAAAGGTATTTAGGAACCATTGATTTCAATGGGAGTTAGGTGCCTAAAATGCCTTTGAGAATCTGGACCCCAGTCCTTTCCCATTCTAAGGTAACAATGTTAGAAAACAATATCTTTCGCAGAGCTCATTAATATTTTTAGGAGGAATTAATGTGAGACTAATGGGACTAACTCATGTGAGTAAGGGGAGCAGAGTTTGACCCCATGTTTCTTTTGGAAAGAGGGAAAATAACATGAAAAATATTTTAGAGAGAAATATTCCTGCTCTTGGGGGGGTTGTAAACCTATTGTGACTGATGCACTGGGTGTGTGAGAGGGAGAGAAGGAGATTCCCCTGCTGAACGAACAAGGGGCGAGTCCTAATCTTGGGGTGAGCGAGCTTGTTCGATTGTTTGGGTTTTTCTTTCTCTATCAGGTTATTTTAAAGTTACAGGGTCAGTTGGGATTCTGTGTCTGGGGACTTTTTGAGTCTTTGTTCCCTGCATCAGTCATGATCATCTTTGTCAGCCTTGTGATCATCCTCCCACTATGTGATTAACGAGGGCGTAGGGCTGACCTATGAGAGGAGGCCTTAAAAGCCACAGGCTAAGTGACCAAGGAGAGCTACAGAACAGGGGACTGCAAACAAGGGAGTTTGAGAGAGAGTCATAATATAATCGTTAGGGTTAGGCAAGGCCGCATCGCCAGTGCCAACGCTGCTCCTGTCTCCTCCACCCGCACCTGTATCCAGACAGAAAACCTGACCACGGATGCCTCTACCCAGTTCCTGATGTGGATTTGCAGAGACTGTGGCCTGCATTTCCCACTCACAGAAAACCAGGCCGGGGGGACTGTCCAGCGTGAGAGGTGCCTGCTGGTGGAATCTCTCAGGAAGCAGGTGGGAGAGTTACAGGAGGAGGAGGGGGCCAGGCTGAGGAGCATTCGTGCCCAGGAGGAATTCATTGACAGTATTCATATGGAGATGTCCAAGGCTGAGGAAGCTATCCAGGTAGAGAAGACTGCTGTCACACCACCGGAGGAAGAGGATATGGCTCTGTCACAGGGAGGACACTGGCTGCTGGTTACTTCTGGCAGCAGGCAGTGCTCCACCTCTGCTCCCAACCCACCCACCATAGTGATGGAGAACCGTTCTACTGCCCTGGCGACGAACGATGAGGAATCACCCCCAAAGGTGGAAGAGGAGAAGCCATGTACCCCTAAGGCTGGGAGGATTGCAGCCACCACTCCCAGGAGGAAACGGAGGGTAGTGGTGGTTGGTGATCCTCTTCTGAGGGGGGCGGAGGCACCCATCTGTTGGCCTGACTTGGCATCCCAGGAGGTATGCTGCCTGTCAGGGGCCAGTATGCGAGACATTACGGAGGGATTGTTGAGGATCATCAGGCCCTCTGACTATTACCCCATGCTACTCACCCATGTGGGCACTACTGATACTGCGGAGTATGACCCTGAGTAGATCAGAAGTGACTGCAGGGCTCTGGGAGTAAGGGTGAAGGAGCTGGGGGAGCAGGTGGTGGTCTCTTCAAGCCTTCTGGTCAAGGGTAGGGGCCCAGGCAGAGACAGATGCATCCTGGATGTGAATGTCTGGCAGCGAGGTCATGGTGTCACCAGAGGGCTTCGGCTTCCTTAACCACAGGATGCTGCTCCAGAAAGGAGGACTGCTAAGCAGAGATGGGGTCCACCTATCAAGGAAGGGGAAGAGCATATTTGGATACAGACTGGATCCAAACTAGATTCAATGGGGGCAGGAGACAAAAGCCCTCAGGTATGTCAAAAACATGGGGACCTGGGAGAAGGGATGGAATCTGGGGGGAGCATGGGCTGTTATAGCAGGGTTAAGGGAGAGACAAGAGAGAAGATAGGATGGAAATCAAATCAGTATCTTAGATGTCTGTATACTAATGTCAGAAGTATGGGGAATAAGCAGGAAGAACTAGAAATGCTAGTCAATAAACACAATTATGACATACATAGCATCATAGATTGACTTGGTGGGATAATACACGACTGGAATATTGGTTTAGAAGGGTACAGCTTGCTCAGGAGGGGAAAAGGGAGGAGGTGTTGCCTTGTATATCAAAAATGTATACACTTGGACTGAGGTTGTGATGGAAATAGGAGACAGACTTGTTGAAAGTCTCTGGATAAGGATAAAAGGGGTAAAAAACAAGGGTGATGTCATGGTAGGAGTCTACTACAGACCATCTAACCAGGAAGAAGAAGTGGGTGAGGCTTTTTATAAACAACTCACAAAATCATCCAAAGCACAGGACTTGGTGGTGATAGGGGACTTCAACTACCCAGGGAAAATAACACCGTAGGGCACAGATTATCCAACAAGTTATTGGACTGTATTGGGAACAATTTTTAATTTCATATGGTGGAGAAAGCTACTAGGGGAGAGGCTGTTCTAAATTTGATTTTGACAAATAGGGAAGAACTGGTTGAGAATTTGAAATTGGAAGGCAGCTCAGGTGAAAGTGATCATGAAATGAGAGTTAATGATTCTAAGGAATGGTAGGAAAGAAAACAGCATAATAAAGAAAATGGATTTCAGGAAGGCAGAGTTTAGCAAACTCAGGGAGTTGGTAGGTAAAACCCATGGGAAGCAAGTCTAAGGGGAAAAACAGTTCAAAAGAGTTGGCTGTTTTTCAGAGAGACATTAACGGCACAAGAGCAAACTATCCCTTTACATAGGAAGGATAGGAAATCTGGCATGAGACCACCCTGGCTTAACCAGGAGATCTCCAATGATCTAAGAATAAAAAAAGAGTCCTAGGTGGAAACTAGGTCAAATTGTAAAGGATGAATACAAACAAATAACCCAAGAATGTGGGGACAAAATTAGACAGGCGAAGGCACAAAATGAGATTAAACCAGCTAGAGACATATAGGGTAATAAGACATTCTACAAATACATTAGATGCAAGAGGAAGACCAAATACAGAGAACGTCTGTTACTGTTGCGCGCCCCCCAAAAAAGGGCAAACATAATTCTGGGCTGTATTAGCAGGAGTGTTGTAAGCAAGACACGAGAAGTAATTCTTCCACTTTACTCCGTGCTGTTTTGGTCTCAACAGGAGTATTGTGTCCAGTTCTGGGCACCACATTTCAGGAAAGATGTGAACAAATTAGAGAAAGTCCAGAGAAGAGCAACAAAAATAATTAAAGGTCTAGAAAACATGACTAGGAGGGTTTTTAATAGCCTCTAAAGGTGAGTAGCCACTAGAGGATGTCAATATAACATACACTCAATTAATGCTAAGGCTTCTAGTGCTTTATGTACTAAACAAACTGATATTAAAAACCGGGATCCCTGATCCAGTTTTGACACTCCCACCAGTAGAGGCCAGCAGTAAACTTACACATGACACACAAGAAATTTTCATCTCGGAGAGCTAAGCATTCCTGTAAGCCTTACTCACTTAAGAAATCCCATTGAAACTAATGGAGCTACATGCAAAGTAAGATACTACTCACAGGAAGACAGGGTGGCAGAATCTGGCCTACAATGAGGACTTGCTTGGGAGACATTCACAGATTCAACTAAGACAGGTACTTGGAAAGGAATGCAAAACGGCCATGTTTGTGAGCAATCCTGAGCTAGTTTGTCTGAACAGGCTAAAGAGAAGTGATTTCATAGCAAAGGAATTGTTAATTACTGAGCTCCTGTGAATTCCTATAATTTTAAAATCACGTTGGCAACAAATCAAAAGAACATGTGGTGCCACAGTGTTAGGGTATTTTTATTTATATCTGATTCACAATTGTCTCCATGGCAATGTGAGAGATGAAGGTGGAAGAAAGAAATGAGTTATCACATTAGTAAATGACCTAGTGGAAAAAAAAAAAAGAGGCATGTTAATGATTAATTTAACATTATAGGGCTGCCTGGCAAGTCATTATCATTATAGTTAAGGAGTTGTTAGCATTTCTATTATAAATGTGGTTTTCAAGTGTTTATAACTCATCTGTTTTAATTTGCATCAGGCTGCAACTTTGCATACAGGTTCTCTGCAGAGAAGCAAAATAAATTGTTGTCATTTTAAAACGCCCTGCATTGGATTGCCAGTTTTTAGCTCCAGAGCAGCTCAGAATTTTGTTTCTGGCCGGGGATTATTTTTTGTTGTTGCTCTACTCTAGTAGCCAAATAATGGCCTACTTTTAAAACCTGAAATTTGGCAGGAGCTCCCGGCTGCATTTTTCAAGAGCTGGGTAGGACCAGAGCGATGCGTTAAAACACAGTGCAATACTTCGGAAATGTACCTTTCAATTCCCACTGTGCCATTATCAAAAATAAAAACCAGAGATGTTATGTAAGTGTGATTAAATATCTGCAAAGGCAGAATCTTAGTCAAAATGCTGTTCTCCTCCCTTCTTTTGTTTAACAGTGCGTTTAGCAGCCATTCCCTTCATGACCCCGTAGAGATTATTCTAAATACCGCTGCGGTAAATGGAACTTTTGCATACGTATGGCCAAATTTTCAAACTTGCCGTCAGTGACCTAAATAAAAAGTCTTGATTTCCAAAGGTCATGAGCATCTGCAGCTTCTAGAAACCCCGGAGTTAGTTTTGGGTGCCTAGCACATCTAATAATCAAGTTGCCTTTATCTGAGTGACTAACTTTAGACACCCAGGTCTGAAATTGTTGTCCTTGAGGACCTGCTTCAGAAGACTATCCTCCGGGAAGATCTCCCATCAGGTCCTAGTTTTTAAAAGAGAAAAGTTCCGTTCAGATTGCAAGCAGTGTCTCATGTCAGTGTGACAAGTCGAATCCTTACTAGGTGGAATGGGGGGAAAGGCATGAATGAGTTAGCGTGCAGTGAGTGTGTCACGTGTTCGCATGTCTGCACTGCTGGGATTTTGACACAGTAAGAATTCAATAGCATGCAGGGCAGGAAGATTTCACTTGCATAGTGCTGCAGTCATGTTGGAGACCATTCTCCTCTTTACCACAGCATCTATATGGGAAAAAAATGACTATTAGGTAATTAAATGTGTAGCTAAATTGTCATTATGGTTTTAATAAAAATAGTGATTGCCATACACCTCTATAGCACGTTTCATCCTACAGCGCTTTACAAATCTGAATTGATACCAAAACAGGACTACCTAATATAAAAAGGGTTAACTTTATCCATCATGGAAAGAGTCACTTCTGGGGTGGAGCACAGCAGCTGTTTAACAGTGGGCACAGTAATACTAAAAACACTTTAGGAAGGGAAATAAGGTGTGTTTTGTCCCAATGGAAACTGCTGGGAAATGTAGGTAGGTTGAGAGCAATTACACGGAGTTGGAATTTAGCACTCCGACTTACATGAAAATGCTGTAAAGTCTTTGACTGCAAAGGCTCAGGACCTTACTTTACATTTCAGTTAAAAGACCTCATGTCCAGCAGCGCAGTGCCCCCCGCCACCAGGCTGGGGCACTGGTTCAAGGCTCACTCAGTGGAAAGACTCAGCCACACACCAATTTCCTGCAGCTTCTGCATATTCTTTGGTGGTCTCCCATCTGCCTACTGACCTCCTTTGACCCTGCCGAGCTTTCAACTTTTATTTTTTTTAACAAGGGAACAGCGACCAAACTGTGGGCAGCGTAGAACTGCACAGGTCTTGTGATCGTTAGATCTGAATTCAGTACGTGAGACGCAACTTTTACCTGTTTAAGTCCAATGACATCTCTGCAATCTGCTAACTAGCGCTCTGTAAGGTGATAGAATAACTAACTGGAGTAAAAACATCAGGTGAAATGAAATACAGACTGTAAACACCATCCTAATTAGTAGCTTTATGGGAATATTTGACTGAATGATCATGAAGCAGGTTTCTTGTTTTGCATTTTAAGACTGTTTGGACTGTTTAGTCATGGCTGAATGTTTGCCTGCGTCTTACTATCTGGGATTTAGACTATTTTCCTCTCTGTCCAGGCTGCTGAAAACTGTACTTGGCCTCAAACTGACCTCTGGTTTTGCCTCTGTGTCAGTCAAATCAACAAGGGCTCATTTGACAGCTGGCGCTGTAACTACCATCCGAGGGGCTCGATAGCTTGCTCTTTTTTTTTTTTTTTTTTCCAAGGACTCCTGACTTGATGGTTTAATTTGGAAATCTGGGAGATGAGTCGCATGTAAATGGAGGAGACAGTACAGGATTTGTAATTTCTGGTGGTCTGTTTTTCAGGAACACCAGAAAATAATGGCCAGTTTGGCCTTTGCCTTACTCATGTGAGTTGTCCACTGAAGTCAATGGGACTGTTGACATAAGTAAGATGAGAATAGGTTTTTTTTTTTTTTGCTGTATTGATGAGGTATTAATGTCTTCTTGGTCAAACATGGGTGGATTTATAGGAAGTGTAGGCTGATCTAGTAGTCCCAGTGAGGAAGGAATTAAATGGTTTGGGGAAAAATAACAGCTCCTCCCACCAGAACCCAACCCCAATCTGGTTGAAGTCTCTGAATGGTTTGGTTCCCTTTTGTTGCCTCTGTTCATTTTCCTGTGCCTTGGCTCATCCAGGTTTTGGCAGGGCCCGGAGAAGTGGAGGAAGTGAAGTGAGAATTGACGCCTGGTAGCAGCGCGGAGGAAGGCTGGTCTGATGGTTAGGCTATGACTTGGAAGCCCCAGGTTCGGTTCCCTGCAGACAATTCCTCTGTAGCCTTCGGCCAATCCATACTTGTCTCTGTTCTTCCCCAATTGGGGTAGTAACATCTCCCAAGAGGGAGGATGACTACATTACAGGATTGTGAGGTGCTCAGATGCCGTGAGGATGACTACATTACAGGATTGTGAGGTGCTCAGATGCCGTGGTAATGGCGTCCATATAAGTACCAAAGAGGGATAGATAGAGCCACAGCATTATGAGACAAGATTTTCTTGTGGTATTTTTGGCCTGATCAAAGGTACCAAGTGGTGGAAATCTCTTGAGAGAGCCTGTTGTTTCTGATTTCCAGGCAACTTTTGCAGGCTGCAGTGGTCTGGGTAGTTAGCTCAAAGAAGCATCAAACAAGAATCCAGATTTTTGGGTTCCTATTTCGAGGAAACCTGCATTCTGAGCCTCCTGAGATAGAGATGACTCGATCCAAACACTCGTGGAACTTTGCGATGTTTAAAATCCGAATGCAGATTTGGATTTGAATGTGGTTCTGGGTGTGGAAATAGCCTGTATCTCCATGTTGGACTGATCCTAGCCCCTTATTGTGAGCACACCTGAACTTTGGAATTGCAGGAGCCCTGGCTATGAATCTTGCAGCTTTGCCCACGTCTGCTTTTGAGTTTCACCCCATGCTGCTCCTCACTTTGGAGTCCATTATAACACCACCAGACAATCCTAGGCTGGCGAATGAGCCAAAACTTGAGTTGGAAATGTGTCAAGTCTGTTTTGCTGACAGCAAATGGGCTTAACCTATCTACGTGTAACAGGTCTCTGTGACCAGACTGGTCAGGGACGAAAATTGGGGTATAGAACATTTTGGTGATCAGGCAGGTGATGTTAGGGAGGCAGTGCCCAGAGACCCCCTTTAAAACCAGCACCCCATTGTGGTAGGTACTGTGGAGACCATGTCTAATGGATTTCATCAGTAGACTTGGTCTCTGTTCTGAAGCGCTGACAGTCTAGTAGAACTCTAAAGTTCTTGACCCAACAGAAATAGCAGGAGTATCTAAAAGGCTGTTTCCATGTGCAGGGAGGAGATGTGGCGGGGCTGATTGCTGTCAGTGGGAAAAGTGACAAAGCAGGGGGTTGGTGTTTAAAGCCTTTCAAGAAAGAGTGAGCGGGAGAAAGATTTCCATGACAACAACTCAATTAGAGGGAGAAATGAAGCCTCACAGAGGGAAACCTGAAAGAAGGTGTCAGTGAAAAGAAACCAGAATGTGGGGCGGGGAGGGAGAAGAAAGAAAATGACTAAGTGGAATCAGAAACTTTAAACTCAAAAGTTTGATTATTACTTGTAAATCAACCATTTCAAAAGGAAATACACGGTTTGAAAAGCAGTCTGAAGCAAGCACATGTCAAGGTGGAGAAATCGCATGCAGCGAGAATGATAGGCAGGTTGTTTGGAATGTGTTTCATAAGACTTTGGCTTAGGGAGCTGGTAATGGGGTTTGTCCGGCATATTCTTGTTTAAATTGCACAATTCCATTAAACATGCTCTCAATCACATAGCTCTTTATACTACAGCGATGTCTACGTGAATGTAGTGAAAGGATCTTTTAATTGAAGGAGGGCATCTGGGATCAGTTTCCAGGAGCTTGATCTCTTTCTCTGTTTACCTGACAGAGCTGCCTGCTTGTGTTCTCTGTTTTATTTTTTTCAGGCCTCTTTCTCCCTCTCTGCTCTGAAAGTTCTAGTTGCACTCATTCGTTTCAAAGTGCTAGCAATGTCTCCCCCATGCCTCCTTATTCCTTTAACTGCCTCCTCACCCGACTTTTCCAAACGCCCGTTTCTCTGCTTGTATGCTTTCTTCCCCGGCTGGTATCAGCCCAGCTTTTCCTTCTCTTCTCTCTTAATCCCAATTCTTTTTGAAGTTGACTAGAAATGACCTGCAGTCTGCAAATTTGTATCTGGACCTGGATCCAGTTATTAAATACCCTAAAGTTTGGTGGTGGTTGGATCTGAAGGCTTGGTTCTGAACCATCAAGGACAACTGACCGTTTCAGAAGCATTGATGGGGCTTACGGAACCCATCCTGGGATGCTGGTTGGGAGACAAATGTGGAGAAGCTGCTTTGATGAAATTGAAGAACTTTCCAAATATTTTGTTTGCTGAATAAATTTGAATCACATGGGCTTGAAATACACTTGGATACATTCTCCTACTACATGCCGAGTAGGTATCCTTTTCAAGGGCATTGGATTATGACTAGTAAAAGTCAGGAAGACACGCAGTAGGGAATAAATAACCTGGCCTATAAACAATTAGTGCTAGCCATATGTCTTTGTAATGCGGTGTTTACACAGACAAGTGCACTGGAATTTCGGCTTATCAGCGTAAGAAAAATAAATGCTGTTTTCGGCCAGGCTGGGCAGCATGATGTAGTGTAATACCATTCATTCTGCAGAAGCTTGATGGGAATGTGCTGTAGAGAGAAATCTGCATCATCATCATCATCGGTTAAAAAGACGTTTAAAATATATTTAACAAGATTGTGAAGTGCTTTGACAGTTACTGACGAAAAGTGCTAGATAAGAGCTAGTTATTGTTATCTGTAGTGACATCAGGCGTGCTGCACCGACTTATAGGAGCTGAGCATCTGATCCTGTGGGTGCTCCACAAATCTCTATCCACCTTCCTAGCAGAACAGCACTGGTTCTGCTGCTGCTTTGGAGGAGACAGCAGGACTGGGAAAGGGTTAGAAGAGCATTTCAGTTTGTGTATTATGGGCGGATTATAGACGCTTCCCATTATTACCCTGTTTTCAGTTGCTTGTAAGCTTTGCCAGACTTGACCCATTTGGGCTGAAATTCTCCATGTCTGATGTCTGCCTTGAGCTGATTTTGGTTTTTTTTATTAAGAATTTCAGCCAAAACAATTCAGCCATTTCTGAGTATGAGGCTAGTGAAAAACACGTGGTTTTGCCTGTGTTAAAATGTTCTGGTGACCTTTTGCTTGGGAAGCTCTGGCACCCTCGTACTTTGGACCAGGGACTAGACATTTATCGGGGGGTTACCTTTCTGTCACAAATGGGCCTTCTCTCATCCCCTGTAAAAATCTGCCCATATTTGGCCGTGTTATAAACCTTTGAAAAATTGCACTTGGCTCATGTACAGTAGAGACTTCCTAGAGCACAGCTAATTTCCCCCAGAGTCCAATGGCATCGAGTATGCTCCAGTCCAGGGCTGCAGGGAGCTGAACTGGTCTCTCCATAGGGTGACCAGATGTCCTGATTTTATAGGGACAGTCCCAATATTTGGGGCTTTTTCATAGATAGGCACCTATTACCCCCCACACCCTGTCCTGATTTTTCACACTTGCTATCTGGTCACTCTAACCCTCCAGCACCTGTTGTTTCAGGCCAGGGCCGGGCACCAGAACTGGAAAGCAGAGAGATTCTTTCTGTGCTCTCTGTGCCCCATCTCACTCCCCCACCCACACTGCTGATGTCCAGACAACATTGGACAAGGAAGTTGCCTGATTTGAATGCAAAGGGGACATAAGCCGGACCTGGGGGGTGGCAGGGGGAATAGATATGGACAAGGAGCCTGATTGTGTGTGGGAGATGGGGAGAGAGGGCAGGGGACTGAGACTGGAGGCTATTTGGGGGAAGTTGGGAAACTGGGGGTGTGAGTTGGAGCTCTGGGGAGACTAGGACTTGCTGAGCAAAGAGAATGGGACTGGGACCTGCAAGGGGATGGGTCAAAGGAGACTAGGAGTTGGCTGGGTGAGACTAAGATTGGATATGCAAGGAGACTGGGATAAGAGGAGAAACCGTGAGACAGTGGATGCAGGGGAGAGATTTAGATTGAATAAGGAGATGGGGAGACTGGGATCAGGAACCAGTGGGATGTGTGTATGGGGTGGGAGGTGCCACTGATGAGGTGCCAAGGTGCTGAAGGAGAACTGGGACTGCTGGGCAAAGAGACTGGGACAATGAGCTGGAGGGGGGGAGTGACATTGAGCTTAGATGAGGAGCCTGGGGGGAGGGAGACTGGGAGCCAGTAGAAATGGAGAACCTGGATGAGGAGTGGGGTGAATTGGAGGCCAAGGGTGGTGCCAGGGAAGAGACGGGATGGATTTACTCTGGGGATGAGTTGACTTTCTGTAGCGAAACAGTGGATTTCAGGGAGTGTCAACAAACATATGTAACATTGTCTTGCTCTGGTAGCACATTTTGTGCAGCATTTGCGAGCTGCAGCCGGGCTGTAAAGTCAAATGCCCATATGGAGGGGCTGTTGACTGGAAGTTTGCTCAGGCAGCTGCATGTGAGAAATCAGGCAGTGTTTCTTGCATATTTACCAACTAAACTTTTTGGGCAGGATTGAGTTACTCGTGTCTGAAATGCTCTTTGGCATTGATGGAGGAAAAAGCCAGACCACGTCAATAAACATGAGCTCGTAGGAATGGTGGCTTAAGCACCAAGGGGCAATGTGCCACACTGTTGTTTTGATGGATAATCTCATTTTCACTTTCATTTGCTCTATTTGACTGTAGTTAAACATTTGTTGCTCTGGTTACTTTCTGCTGCAGTTTTATTGTATGTTTTTAATCACAAGACAAGAAACCTACAAAAACTTGGCACTAATTGGGTACAAAATGTTGTGCGGATTGCTGAGACGACTAACATGCAATTTGTCCAGGTTATAGCAAGTGGGGCCATTAGCGTTTGATAAATAGCTTGTACAAGCCACACAAAATCAAAACACTCTTGCACTGCAGGTGAATTGCAAGAGTTTTTTGAGCAGTTGCAGGGTGTAGTTTTGTTACATAAATAAAATTAAAATAAAATGCTTTTGGACTTGGAAAAATCTCAAATTTCCCAGGTTAAAACTGTGAGAACTGAAAACTATACTAACTGGAAAATGGCTAATGCTCTGGGGCTACATCCAAGCTTCCGACCCAGTTAGTAATAGATGGAATTAAAACTATTTAGAATATTGTGTGTGTTTTAAGCAATATTATGGTTATATTTAGCCCCTAATGGTCAAAGAGAAATAAACAAATGTTCAGTGTGGATTGATTGCCAGTATGTGGCAGTCTGAAAAGATAATGTGCTACAATTTGATATTTACTTTTTCTTTGCCAGTGGAATATATTAGATTAATTTTTAGAGTAAGTAAACATGGAAGGAAATTTTAAAAAAAATTATTGGATACAGACACACTTCACTGCTTTTGATCCAAAATTAAAACTTACCTGAAATTCCTGCAGGGAAGAGGTTTGTAAAATTCTGAAGGAAGATGAGGGAAATGAGCATTACAACAAACAGTTACTGGTAGAGAAATCTCAAAGAAAATACGTTCCCTTCAACAAAGCCCCCTGCCTCATAAATTGGCAACATCTGTCCTTCCTATTTCGTAGGTTTATTTCCTTTCTCAATCTACCACTTTGTCTCCCCCAAATGCCGTCACCCCAGATTTACCATTTTTGAGAGATGACCCTGGAAATATGTGAACATTTCGAAGCTCCTTCAACAAAATCAGAAACACTTGGCACTGAAAATACTTGTCACTTTACTGTACTTTGCTAATTACCTCCATGTATCATATACACCCATTTAACAGATGGGTGACTCAGGCTATGTCTAAACTACAAGCTAAGAGTTCCTCAACTTGTTTACACATACTCGGTAGCTCAGTGAGAGCTAGCATGAATATAAACATAGTGTAGCCACGGTACCATGGGCAGCAGTTGTGGTGGCACAGCTCAGCTGTGCCAAAGTACAAACACTCCTGAACTTGCTGGGTATGTTCTCAGCACAGTCACTGCCACTATCCATGCTGCTGTGGTTACATTGCTATTTATACATGTGCTAGCTCTCATTGAGTTACCCCGAGTATATGCATGCGAGTTGGGGAAATCACCCCCACACCTCCTTTGTTTACACTACGGGGGGAGATGGATCTAAGACTTAAGTTATGCAACTTCAGTTACGTGAATAACATAGCTGAAGTTGACGTACTTAGATCTACTTGCCGCGGGGTCCACACTATGCAATGTCGACTGGAGACGCTCTCCCGTCGACTCCCTTTGCGCTTCTCGTTCAGGTGGAGTACAAGAGTCAAGTGTAGACGCAGCATCAGAAGGAGAGAAGTTAAGTGGCTTGACCAGAGAGTGAGTGAACGAGGGAAAATACCCAGGAGTTCCTGCCTCCGAGGGTGAAAACCTGGCCCAATTGAAATCAGTGGTAAAACTTTCATTGACTTCAATGGAGCCAGGATTTCACTCACTTTATCTACTAGTCAAGTCTCCTTGCAGCCGTAGTCTTACTAGTGAACAATGTGATCAGAGCTGTGTGTGTCCTGCTGATGCTACTGTACAGGTACTGCTGTATGGAGAGAGACAGAGCTGAATTTTTCAGTGCAGAACACCTACTGTTGGAACCAGACTTTCAGAAGTGCTCAACTCCCAACCTCTCGCTGTGTAATGCCTTCAGCACGCTAAATTCTTCTGAAAATCTGGCCACTAATTTTAGTGCCTAAATTTGAGCTGAGCTCTCTTGAAAATCTACCCCCTCGGGCCTCATTTTTACACTAATGTAAATTAGACTGTATTACTGGCACTACACAGTATAAAACTAATCGAAGGAAGATCAGAATCAGAGCTGTAGTTTATAATAGCTTTTGCTGCATTAGAATAAGGACAAAATGCAATTTTTGCCATATCCAGAGTGCAAAAATGGATAAGGAAAGAGATTTCAGTGCAAAGGTCACAAGAGGTTATAGAAATGCTGTGTGTTACCTCTGGAAAAAGAAACAAGTATGATGAAGTAGGTATCTCTAAGTGCTGGAGTTGAACAGTTTTCTACCTCTCTCTTTCTAAAAGCATTAAATTATCCTGGAAACTCTTCAATTCTGAGCTTGCTAAAGTGCTAAAAACCGTAATAACAGCAACCCAAACAAAGCGCAAAGCAGGGATCCTCTAAGCCTAATTCGCCTCACGGAGAAGAAGGCTCTGGTTCCATATGGCAGATGCAATTTATGCGTGGCTTGCCAGTAAGGAGCACGGACTGCTGTGAAGAAGAGCTATAGGGATTTAACTCTGCAAGGGATAAATATCAAATACTTCTTGTAAACCATTGAATCAAACTGAGAATTGACTTATGGAGTTCTAGAGTTTTGTTTAGCTAACTTGGAAGTGTTTGATTCAAGTACTGTGATGTACAATATCGGTATTTCGTTTGTATTTGTATGGGGCAGGGTTGCTATGTGATGTGTATTCTCTGCATTTTATATTCAGTGTTTATGATTTTTTAACCTCACAGAGGAAGTGGTACAATTGTAAATACACTTGGCTTGAGGCGACTCCAAAACAGTTTTGGCACAGAGGGTCAAAAGCACTAAAAGCAAATATACAGTGTCATTAGGGCATAGCCGGGAAGGACCTGATGTAATAAATTCTACCTTTTGAATTAAAAAGAAGCTTTGGAGTTAATGGGCCAAATTCTGCACTGACTTAAATCCTGTCAGCCTCACTGGGGTTGCACAGAGTGCATGTCAACACAGAAGAAGGCTCAACTTTTTATTTGTTTTCCCCATTGCTAGTATGACAGGACTCTCCGCTACATCAACCTTTTACCCTAGTTAACTTGTATAATAGCCGTGTCAGTGTTATTACACCGTTTAATTTCACATTAGGCCCTTGCATTTGATGACGTGGTGGCAGCAAATTCAGACTCATGGCTTAACACTAAGGGTGCCAAGGAAATCAGTAATGTTGACTTAATGAGCCTGATTCTCCACAAACAAACAAAACAACTTTACCTTAATAAAAAGCTACAATAAAATGTTATCATACTACATCATACATTACTTACAGAGGATCAGGTTAATGTTCAAAGAACCTGGCTAAGGATTCTGGCTGGCTGGGGAGCCCTACTTCTCTGAGTAGGCTAAAAAGGATGACCAGATTTCTAGATTCCTGTCCTCTTTTTGGTGCTTCTCTTGTGTATGTACTTGGTGTGAAAGCTTTTACATTACAAGGACAATCCATATTTTACTCCACCACAATTCCATAGGAGGACTCACATTTTTCCAGTATTGTGCAATACAAAGTCTAGCTGCTAGCAATAAAAAAGAAATTAATTTGTCATTCTGTTTACAATGTGGTTCCTTTACAGGAGCTTTAAGGAAGCAGGTCAGGGGATCTCTGGGAAGCCGGCATTTTGTCAGACGGCAAATCCCTTTGATAACTTCCTCCCCAAACCATTTGCTTCCTGGATATAAACACCATGTGTGCAAGTATGTTCCCCGCAACCCCTCCAACAGAGCACCTCCCTAATGGCAAAAATCTGTTGCCTCTTAACTGGAGTTAAATAGCATCCATACAATAATTTATACAAAAATTTCTTTATGACCTATACAGACTGAATATATATATCCCCTTCCCATGTAGATCATTTGCTTTGTCCAAATCCAGATCATTTACTTTGTCCAAATTCCTCCCCAATCTTTTCATCTGGGTTGTTTTCTTATTAACATCTTTTTAAATCAAAATTGTATATATCTTAGAAATTAAACCTTTGTTCCAACTTTCACCTAGGTCAACTCCTCAATGTGGTTAAAGGCCTAATTAGAGCCACCTCATATTCAGGGGTCACAATAAAATCTTGACTTGTAAATATTGAAAATACAAGATAATTATTATTTACATTATTCCATATCTCTTGGTATGATTTCAAATCAGAATCCAGGACCAGCTGTCTGATTTGAGTAATTGCAGCTCTTACACACAATGAAGAGTCACCTTGATATTTTCTAGGGATAAATACCAGATTATAATGAAAGTAGCTATGACTTCCAAAATTTTACATGGAAAAACAGGCTGCTAGTGCACATACAACTTGGGTATGCAGGTATCGCAACTGTGCATACAAATCAAGTATTTGAACCGAGGCAAATGTTAAGTTATACATTTAAGTCCGAAAATGTGCAATTTTGAAAAATTAGGTCCTATCGGTGACCAGAATCTACAGTGCTTCAGAATAGAGTTACAGGCAGGCTTTGGGATAACCAGATTTTAGGAGTATGCTTAGAGTGTGTAGGACCAACTCACTGGTACCAAACCACAGAGCCTTCACTTCCTTGAATTTACGGTAATTCTTGTTCCCTTCCTTGCCTGTTTGGTTAAACTTGTTCTCTCCAGTGGTACTGAACCTCATTTAAGTCTTCTCTGGACACAGAGGCTTGCAAAATGGAGCAGTTCTACTAAGTGGCTGGACTTGAACAACCTCATATGTGGGGGTATTTGAAACCAAACCCATAGAATTAATATACGCACACCATTGCATGCTTCAAGCCCTCTTTTGAACATGTATGTAGACCAGGGATCGGCAACCTTTGGCACACGGCTTGCCAGGGTAAGCAGCCTGGCAGGCTGGGCCAGTTTGTTTACACAGCACATCCCTCATCCCGCGCTGCTTCCCACCGCCCCCATTGGCCTGGAATGGCAAACCACGGCCAGTGGGAGCTGTGATCCGCTGAATCTGCCGACATGGCAGGTAAACAAACTGGCCCGGCCCGCCAGGGTGCTTACCCTCACGAGTCGCGTGCCAAAGGTTGCCAATCCCTGATGTAGACACTTAATGCCAGTGGCGTATTCGCATAGTGTAGCACTTCAGAGGATCCTTGTATTGCATAGTATTAGAAAACCTTGGGAACCTTCTCAAAGGGCAAATGAAAGCACTTGGAAATGGAATGTAGAATTCTCGACTGGTGTTGAGCAATAATTAGGAACCAAATCCTGGAGCGCTTTAGATGTCTGCGATAACCTTTCAGAATCAATACCCAGCTGTACAGGGAGTAAATATATGTGCAGCGACACTGAAGAAATATACTGGTCTGATTTAATGCCCAGTCCAGAAGTCCTTATGCAGGCAAAAATCTCGTTTATTTCTGCTTTACCGCATTAATGGGCCGTATTAGTCCATTAGTGGTAAATCCTGAGCTTTCCTCCATACCACTGAAGGGGCCAGGTGTGCAGTGGAAGATTCTACTGATGGAGAGGAAAAGGGTCGATGGGAGGAATTGCTTTCTTTCTGCTGGGGAAAGGGCAGCACTTTAAAGGGGGTGTTCACCCCCTGCAGGGCACTGAGCCCAGCCCTGTGTGCACCTGGGGGGCGGGGTGGTTTGTCAGTGATCTGGGGGAGTTAACGGTAGCAGGGCTGATCAATCTACTTGCTATGCTGAGGCACCCACCATTGCCCTCTGCAGTGAGTGTTCTGGCAGTGGAGGGGTTACTGAAGTCTGAGTGTTACAGTAGTGGCCAGGGAATAGCTTTGTGAACAGGAGGGGAAGGAATGCTGTCCTGTCTGTCTCCACAGTGATCACACAGGCACTGTGTGTTGAGTCCCAGGACTTCATGCGTTACTGAGAGTTTTGCCTGGGGTAGGACTGAATCCACTGTTCCAGTGAGCAGCAAGGTTTTACACAACCTAGGGTAATCTTGGGTACTATCCTCCGCTGCATCCGAGCTCTGCTTGATTCTGTTGTGGAGAGGGATAGGTAGCTCAAAGCCACCTTTTGTGGTGCCCTGATGCTGTCTCTGGCTGGGGCCGGGGAAAACGATCTGGATTTAAATAAGAAAAGAAACCAACTCCAAATGAACTGAAAATCCATGCTTTGTTCTTCGCGTACTGGCAATTGTAGCACTTGTAATAAATCAAAGAAAACAGGGTGGAGAGCGTTATCTTTTAAGCTTGTAATGTATGCTAGGTTAGTCACTGAAAGGTCAGCTAGATTCCTGTACATCAGCAACAGACATAAAAATTAATGAACCGGATTGTTGCTGTGGAATTTTGTTAACGAACGAGAGTCAATTTTTATTTTATTTTAGCATAGTGTAGTGGAAATGAATTTCTGGGTTCTCATTGAGGAAAAGACCACAAGAGATGAAGCAGGAGTGAAGTATCGACTTGACTCTGTGGGTGCCTGAGGCAATACTTCCCTACTAACCTCTTGTAAGTTGGCCCAGTCTGAGTTTGGCCTGGAGCGTCACTCCATTAGTGCTGTGAATGATCATGCTGGAATGGATCAATGATCCAGTTAGTCCGATATCTGGTCTTTGACAGTAACCGATGCTGGATGCTTCGCATGTAGGTGTAACATACCCACGGCGTGTATGGCTTGGAAATACAATTAAGTTTTGTTCCTGCTAGTGATCAATGTATGTTTTGAGGATAATGGTATGAGGATAGAGGACCCTTGTGACTTTATCTAATACAGCCGCAGATTCTGCAAAACTCTGTCCATCCATTTTAGGTACTTTATCTGGCCCCCATTATTATAGTATCTGAGTACCTCACAACATCTAATCCTCTCAATCCCCATTTTGCAGCTGGGGAGCTGAAACACAGAGCAGCTAAGTGACTTGCCCAAGGGGACACAAAGTCTGTGGCAGAGCAGGGACTTGACTCTGGGTCCTAAACTGCTCTTACCACTGGACCATTCCCAGAGCACCACTCCTAGTGACAATGCTGTCAAGTATAAAGACAATCCTCGGTACCTGATCTCCCTGCTGTTGTATGAACAGCTTTGGGTTTAGATGGCGAAGTTTGGTTTAGAGCATCACATCTTTCTATTTTAGACGTTGGACTAGTTTGGTCCTTCTCTGAGGTCACCCATATATTCTGGGAATGCTGCAATTAAGTGCTTGGGCAAAAATGAAGCTCAGGTTTCGTTAGTACATCATTACTGAAATGCATCTTTAAAAAAAAACATGCATTTTTCCTTTTTACTTGGAGGAAAGAATTGAGGTTTTTTTGTTTCTAGTTCAATCTGTCCAATTAACTGCATGAAAAAAATGCCGTAGTTCTGAAAACAAATACTCCTGAGGAAAGGAGAGAACACGTTCTGTGTAAATATGATAATCTCCTGTGAATCTTGCGCCTCTAATGTTCAGATGATGATCTTCCAAAGAGACCACCAGAATGGGGCAGCTCCCTCATCAGCTCTGGGGCTGAGAGGTATTAAAATACTTGCTACAAGGAAAATTTAGCTGCAGTTTATGCTAAGGGCCAGACTGACCACTGCAGCTCATGGAGATGAAATCCTGTGGATCCATACTGGGGTTATGGAGGGGAGGAATGTCAGCTCACTGGCATTGCTCGCTCCCCGCCCACTTTCTCTAGACTCTGCAGAAGCAAGTGGGGGGTTGGAAACTGAGTGTAGGGGTGAAGTCGCATTAACCCTGGTGCTTTCCCATTGTGCCCTAGAGCCGCTGTTAGTGTATTTGGGGGCGGCACTGGTACAATGGGTGTTTGTGGCAGCACTAGTGCATTGGAGTCTTGGAGCAAGGGAGGAGCTAGTGGCAGCAGGGGGCCTCTCTCTGGGCCATCTTGTGCCGAAGTGGGATCTGCTGATTTTTGAGGGGTTGAATGTACTACTTCCCTGAAGACAGGATGCCAAAGTCACTCTGGAAGGGGAACGTTGTATAGTATCCAGTGTCCTAATCTGCTAATTCCTTCAAAGACCATGATTTGGCCCTGTATCTTTACTAATTACTTTGAAAAACTATTATTTTTCTTTGGGATCACTTATTTAGAGGCCACTATGAATCTGTATTTGGCTGCAGACTTAGTTGACAGAGGCATCTTTCCGTACCGAGTGTCAGAGCATTTTTTTTTTCCAGTGCCCTTGCTCAGCAGAGCAGGTTGCTGACAACCAATCAAGTGCCAGGTTGTGACTGGCGGTCACTGCTGAGGTTAAACCGGGATTTTTTGTGGTTTCGCATTGGATTGACAAGTTCCTACTCCTCAATTAATCTGCCCTCCCGTGTTTGAGTTTCTATCTGGCACATCTGGGACTGAAGGCTGTGAATGGGAGGATAAAAAGGGAAGTTCATTTATACTCTGTCTGTAAATATTTGCTCCTGAGCTTTATCTAAAATTCCATGGAGATGGAGAGGTAGAAAGAATACATTCTAGAGAGACACTTTTTAAACCAAATAGCTCTTATTTTACTTCTGCTATTGTTTGCCTATTGGAAGTTTGAATAGAGCCTTAAGAGTTCTCAAAGGGTCTGAACAGAGGACATGCCTACGCTACAAAATGATGTTGACCGCAGTTATGCTGGCCTACAGCCGCAGCAGTAATTAAATTGCTTTTGCGTGTCCATACTACGCTCCTTGTGTCCTCGGTGCCTGTCCTCATCAGGAGCACTTGTACCTGTTGTGGGACAGCTTCTGAAAGCCAGTAACAGTCAATGCAAGCAACGCAGTGTCTACACTGACACGGTGTCAACCTAGCTTCATTGACATTGACTCTACGCCTCTCGTGGAGGTGGAGTTTATTAAGTCAGCGTAGCGGGGCAGTTACGTCGTTGGGACTGACATTTTAGTGTAGATACTTAAGTTGACACAAGGCAGCTTACATCACTCTAACTCTGTAGCGTTGACCAGGCCGCCGTAAGAATTGAGGGCGCGCCGTCTCTCACAGGAGGTGCTCAGCAACTTGTGGCATTAGCATCAAAGGAGTCTGACATAACCTGATGATGAAATTTCATCAGAGTAATAGAGGATCCATTTCTGAACCCCCCTACTCACAAGGAGAAATCTTTCCTCATGGTAGTACACCCATTGAGCTGGAAAATACCACCCAGTGTTCCTAGGGGTGGCAGAATTGGTTCCAAAATGTTACGGCAGGGGTGGCTTGTTTAAATAGATTAATATGGGCTACTGCTCCTTTGTCAAGGGTGAGGGCCAGGGAAACCTTGTTGTTTTAATACTGAAGAGCCAAAGCAGGACAGCTGCCAAGGTGAAATGATCTGAATTTGCCAGTTGCAGAGCGTGGCTGGGATGGATGAGAACACAGTGGAGTCCAATGTGGTGCTCCCAGTTATCTGAATGTACGTGATGGGCGAGTGCTGTCACCTGGGTGAGTTTGGGCATTGAAGGTTCTGGATGAATTTTCAATGCAGTGGTTGTCGGGGGCGTTGTATCATTATTACACACGTATAGGTTGTGCCGTAGGTGCACTTGGCTCTTTGTGTAGGGTCAGCATCTGCAGCCCTTACTTCCTTAGAGTAGCATTGACTCAAGTGGCTAGTTCCTGTATTCATGAGACTTATTTCTGAGCTGAAATAACCCCAGCGTGTGTCCCTGTGCCTCGCTTGGTCGTGGCGACATGGTTGCACGTAGCCTTATGAAGGAGCAAGAAAATGACTGGCACAAAAGCCAGGGTGGGCTGGTGTGTGGCTGTCGGCCTGAGCGCTGGCAAGGCTTCGTTCAGACTCAGCTGCGTCACCAATCGCCTGACAGCAATTGAACCGTCACCGAGCGCTCTCGCTCCTTCCTTCTTCCCCTGGAGCCTGGAATCCCAGGAGCTCCAGCCCACTTCAGGCCTTGTTCTTGGAAATACTTGATACCAATGGTTCTCTACCTTTTCCATCCCGGGACTTGCAGCAGAAAAAAGTTTTGGGGACTCCCTCTCCTTTAGCCATCAGCAAAGAAAGGAGGATGGATGTGCCCCCTCTACACTTGTTGAGACTGCCAGCGGGAGAAGTCCTGCTTTATGGATTCCCCTGGCAGAGTTGATCAGCATGATTTTTCTCCTCCTTCCAAAGTCCTTGTAGCCAACGTCCTTGCTTGTGCATCAGGCTCACAGAATAGGAATATGGATCAGCACTGGGAATACTCTTATCCAAGCCTCGCAGAAGAGACCCTCTGCGTTTCAGTGGAGTATAGGCTAGAGAAGGTAAATGAAAAGACTCATGGCCCAGCAGTTAGGGAGCTCACCTGAGACCTGGGATCAATTCCCTGCTCCATGACGAGCTTCCTAGGTGATTGTGGGCAAGTCGGTTTTAAACGGTACCTCGGCATCACCTAAATCACATTTAAAAATCTGTCTCTTCGTGCAGATGTAAATCTGTAAAATGAGATACGAGCAGTGCTGTGAAGATAAGATGGTAGGGTGCACAGATATTATGGTAATGGGGGGCCTGTGCTGGGGGAGATTACCGCCTCCCGGGCAAGAAGGGGTGAAAACTCCTGTGATCACAATCAGCCCCAACCTGCTGCACCCGTGTGGCTTGTCAGGCCTTGGGGGCGGGCCCTCAAAAGGGAGGATCTCACCCCAGGTGGGGCGGCACTCTGAGACGAGCAGCATTACAGCTCCCCGGGCCGGGGCACTGAGGAACGGTTTGAGAGCACCGCCAGCCCGGGCCTTTTGAGGAAAGTAGCTGGTTTGTTGGCCATCCCCCAGGACTAACTCTTGGCCTTTAGCCATGCAAGTGGGCGGGAGATGAGACTATCTGCAGGGTCTGAAAGACGGCTCCCCCTCCTTTTGTGTGAGGGAGACAGACTGGCTCCTCATGGGCCACTAAACTATTTTCCTTTTTTTGTATGGCCCGTTTTACTCCCCCTGTCCCTCCCGCCGCCTCCCACTGCCGAAGGAGGTGGTATTGGTAGGAGGTACAGCTGGAGGGCTATACCCCAGGATTGGGCCACAGGACTACTGTTGCCTGGGGAATGATGTATAAGGTAAGCGAGGCACCTGCCTTTATCCCAAGGAGGTGACCTCGAGATGCAACCTTTGACAGGGCCAGAACCTGGTCTAGAAAAGAGCAAGGGGGAAATGCAATTATTGTGTGTGCCACAAACTTGGTGGTGTGAGATTGGTGAAACTCATCAAAATAAAAAAAGATTTATTTTTAATTTTAGTGGACAATCTCCATCAGACCAGAAGGATTTTCCAGTCAATCAAATTTTGAGGCCTGCAGGCATGTTATAAATAAATATAACCTACAAGAGTTAAACCAACAGTAATTAAAGCAGAGTTTGGCTCAGTGGTCCAGAGAGAAACATCCTTTCTGCCAAACCCAAAGGAAATGCAAAATTCACAAAGGAAGAACTGTTTGTCTTCAAGGCTTGTCTGTGGCCATCCTGACCTCCCTTTAATCAAACAGCTACAGAGCAACTCTAGCAGATGTTCTCATGGATCCCTGAGACATGAAGATCCTGCTCCCAGCCTCATCCAGATGGACAGGGAGCACGGACAATCTGAGCTCCTTGCTTGGGAGGGTCCTAGGAGGAAAGTCTTTCAAGAAGCTTGTAGCTCTTTGGTGCAGGGACCATAGCCAAAATTGTCAAACTTGGGTGCATAAAATTAGTGCAGCCAAATCCATATTTAGGCATCTGACTTAAAAGCAGGTTAATTTTTCCCCCTTGGCGGGGCTTATAATCTGCAGCTCCAACTGAAATCAATGGGGGGTGCAGGTGTTCAGCACCCTGGAAAGCAGGCAACTTTTATTTGGGTGCCAAAATATGGGATTTAGGTGCTTAATTTTAGGAACCCAAATTTGCAAATGTTGGTCCTTGTTTTGTATTTCTCTGCAGGAATATATACCTAAGGCTGAGAATTTCAAAGGGGCCAACCCACATTCAATTTCAATGGAAGTCATACACCTAACTCCCTTATGTGCCTTTGCCAATCCATTGCTAACAGTATGCTGGACCCAGATCGCTAAGAGCTTTTATTAACACACACTACAAGATCTTGAACTGAATCCTAGACTAATATTTGACTGCATCTCTTTAAATCAAGATTCAACACTCAGAGTAGAGTTGGTGGATTCCTAGCAGTTGTGAAGGATCTAAATTTGGAATGCTAATGTTGCAAACAAACTTGGATCCAAATGGCTCATTATCCAGATGTAAAAAAAGTCGAATATTTTGGCTTGTAAATTTATGAGCTATCAGAGATCGTATTATCAAAGTCAATGTTTATCTCCCCAATTTGGCAAATTTATGCACCTTAACAACTGCTTCAGATTTATGGCTACTATGCTTTGTGCTCATTACATAGAGTTTAAAAACACATGCTGTTTTGGAGCTCTGCAGTCATAGTCTGAGCCCATCTCTGACGGAAAATATAAGACCAGTTTTAATGACTTATCAACGCAATGTATGATTGCACCAACATGTCCCAAAGCCTGGGGAAACCTGTCAGTTAAAAATTAATGGAGTAGGAAGTCCCAACATAAAGTAAAGCCTTGAGTAAAACTCCATGGCTTCATGGACTGTTAATTCTTTATTAGGTTTTTCTAAGACTGAGATAAAAGGCATTTTATCTTTTTTAAGGTTTGCATTAACATGTCATTGAGTTTTATAGATACATTGATCTTCATTTGGCTAATCTGGAAAGGGTAATAGAA
Source organism: Trachemys scripta elegans (assembly GCF_013100865.1). Lineage (NCBI taxonomy): Eukaryota > Metazoa > Chordata > Testudines > Emydidae > Trachemys > Trachemys scripta. The sequence goes on from NC_048312.1 coordinate 9,625,733, forward strand.
ATGTGTATGTTATATGCTATAGCAAAGACAACTCCATAACACTTCAGGATTTTAGTTGGGGTTTTTTTTTGTATTCTTCAAATTTTAAAATGCGGCCAGTGCTTTGACATCCTGAAATTCAGCTAGATGACTGTTTTATATTGAATGTCCATTCAAGGTTGTTCTCTTTTCTTGTTCCCTGCCTGTCTAACTTGGCAGCAAGGTTGATGCGTCTCCTCCAAAAGCCCCCCGCCACACTCTCTGCAAAAGTTTTAATATACCATCTTTCAGAAGTACGTACTATACCATATCATGTGACTGGTGTAATACTGGATTCTGTACAAACAGCATCTAGAAATAGACAGAACTCTGATACTCTTATTCCTGGGGTGAAAGCATGGCCTCATTGAAGTCAATAGAGTCATGATTTTCCCTGCAGGTATTTAACAGTAACAAATAATAAATGATGATTAACTATGGGTCATTCTAAATTCTAATTTATTATCTGTTACTGTCTGTGTTGGAGCATGTAGAAGGGGAACAATGTAGCAAAAATATACCCTCAAGGTTCCACTGGAGCTATGGAATCAACTTTCTCCCAGCTCATGGTGGAGATGCAGGACAGACGGAAGGTGGGGTTGCAGAAAAAGAGAGGAAGGGTCCTGGATCTGCCCAGCTGTGCAGAGGAGCTTGTCCTCCTTGCTGCCCTGCAACTCCACCCTCCCTCGCAAGCCATGGCAGCGTGAGAGGATGAACAGCCATGCTGCCATTGACTTAGCTGTCCCAAGCTGCATTCAGACCATGAATGGTTTCACTCACTAAGTTGTAGGGTGGAAGGTCCTGCCTTTTTCCCGGGGAGCCTCATTTAATAGAAACTTTTTTGGGGGCCAAATTCATTGACTTTGATGGAGATATGCTCCCTTATTCCAGAGTTGCATTTGATCCCGGCATCAGCAACCAGCGTCACCAATACTGACCAGGCACTTTAGAACTTAATTCACTTCTCATAATTGTGCTCCCACTCCTGCAAATGTTCCATGCTTAACACCAGCCAGTTGTGATCCAGTTTCATTTCTGAGAGAGTAGATTAAATACGTTGTTATATCATACATGTGATTATATGATTAAATATGGTATCCCTCTGACCTTAGAAATCAAATTTTAGATTTGCATGCATGAGTACTTGTTCTGGGAGTGTTTACATACTCCTCCAGTCAGGGAAGAGAAGCAATACCATGTGACCAATCACAACTAACCAACACCGTGGGAAGGTTGAAAACTTATAGTTCACAATCAATCCGCAGTTTAAAAAAAAATTGCCAAAAAAAGTCAGTGAAAATTTTTTAACAAATGGAAGTGAGGCGATTGTTGTTGGCTTTGGCTATTCCCAGGGCAGACCAAGTAAGAAAATCCATTCATTGTAAATTATTCACTTGGCTCTCGTTCTAACTAGCAGACATAGCATATAGCTGAGGTGTTCAGTATTCTGAGTTTCCACAGCATTTTGCTCTCTGAACTACAGATGGGCAAATGGTACTGGATCTAATGAGAACTGACTTGAACTTGAATTGACTCGAATCTAAACTCTGCTTATTGTGAAACAAACTCACAGCCAGACCAGGGCTGCTCATTCAGATGCTGTAACACAGCGCAGACTCACCCCTGCGGCGCCTCCTGCTGGTCGTCCTTGGGAATTAGCTCATCCCAGCTCTGGAATGCCTCCTGCAAGCCGGTGATCCGTCTTGCCACTTGGCCCCTGTGTCCCTCCAGGACCCGGTGCCCTGTTATCCGGGAAGCTGCCCCCTGGCAGTAACCCCTCAGTCTTAGGGTCCCCTCACCGGGGAACCCCCACCCACTATCCTCACCTCATCTCAGAATAAGGCCACTGCCAGTCACCAACTAGCCCCCGCTCCCTGGGGAAGACTGTAGTATAAGCCACTCATCATCCGCAAGGTTGGGTTTGAACCTGCTGCCTTTGCCTACCACTGGGCTGCCCTCTGCAACCCCCAGTACCCCTTGGCCTTCTGCTAGGCCACAGCCTGGGGCTTTCTAGGCTGAAGCAGTAACCCTGCGGCTGTCTTGCAGGTTTACAGACTCCCTAGGCTTCCAGTCTGCCCATGATCTGGTTCCTGTTCCTGCTCCCATCCTTGCCTGAGCCCTCTTCCAGCCTGCTTCAGCCTTGTCTGTGCCCTACCCTGACCCGCTGCAGTCCCTCACCCCGTGCTGACCCCCAAACTCTTGGACTGACTCCAAACCGGCTTTGACCCTCAGCCTGCTATGTTCCTGATTTGGCTTGTCCACAGACCCTGATCCTGGTTCTGACCCATGGCCTGTCCCCGGACCCTGGTTTCAGTGCTGCCCTTGGCCTGGTTCTGACCCTGCATCTGGCTTTGACCATCTAGAGCCCAGAGCCTGACACTCATGATATTTCCAGCCTGGTGTCTAGATATAAATATATGAAAGTTTTGGATGAACAGAAGGGAAATAGGTTTTTCTTGTGGTTCTGTTCCACTGCATGCTCATGCAGCTTTTGTAGTGCAAACCATAAAGTTCAAGTATGGTGGACTGATGTCATCCGCATCCATGAACAATGTGATGTATACGTGCTTGCCATATTGATGTACATAACGGGCAAAACTCTGAGCCGAGTTACACAGGAGCCAAGGAAACATGACGCTGACCTCTATGGGAGCAAGACCAGGCTGTTGGCTGAGATTGGGGTCAATGAAGTTATATTGGATTTATGCTGCTGTCATTCAAAACAGAATCTGGCCCTGTAGGTTTGTATTAATGCAAGTGTTGTCGTATATAAGATAAGGACTAGCTCTTAGTATTTCTAACCTAAGTGAGAGATCATTACCCAGCCCAAAATTCTATTCAGTTGACATCTCTTGAATAACTACACTTGTCTGCATGTCTTACTGCTCAGTTAGACTGATGCAGTGTGTCCTCATCTTAAACGACTGTTGTTTTGATGAACTGTAGCTTGTCAAATGATCTATATTGGTCCCAATTGTAGTCCGCTGCATACAAATGTGACCCCCTTGTCAACAGCACTGTCCTCCTGTAATTGAGGGAAGAAATAGGCCCAATTTTTTAACCTCACAGGTAGAGCTGGGCAAATGATTGATTTTTGGGGGGTTCTCTGGCAGTTCCAAAAAAAAAAAAAATTTCATTTTGGGTCAAAATTTTTGGTGAATTGAAAAGCCAAAACGAAACACTTTGTTTTGATTTTGAAATGTTTTTCTTTAAAAAAAAAAAAAAAAATTAAAGGCCATTTCGAAACAAAAAGTCATTTTGAATCAAAATGTGTCATTTTGAACATAGCGACACAAAACTTTTAGACTTCCAGAATTTTTGTAGTCGTTCTTACGACAGAAACAATTTGCTGAAATCGATATGAATTCACCAAATCTCTGATAACCCAAATCTGCATTTTTGCTGAAAAATGTCAGTCCAAAACCCGGCTCTACTAACAGGTACTGGCTCTTGCAGTCTCATCCTATATCACTTAATTTTCTTGACTCCTTGAAGAGTTTAGAAATGCTGTTCATTCTCCGCTCCTAATGATCATTACATTTAATTACATTATTATTTCAACATAACTGAACCACACAGCATGTATGACCTAATGTGTGGAGGCCTAGGAGCTTTGTTTTGCACTTCCGAGGTACCCCCCCCCCATAAATTAATAATGGTATGTCAGCAAGATAACTGTATTTGGTGCATCACAGCGTGAAAGCCATAATAAGGTTTCACTTTCTTTATGCACCAATATTTTGACAAGATCTCTTGGAATCAGCTCCTCCAGAGCAACTGGGGATTTCCCTAGTGCTTAGGAATTGGAAGGTTAAATTGCTAATCGGCAAGAAGGAGAGAAACAAATGATGAAAGAGACCTATGTAAAGTTGCAAACTTGCTCTTCCCTTCCAGAGAAGAGCAGTGCTCCATATATAAATGGCATCTTGCCACCTTTGATCACTGTAGTAGGAGACAAGTCAGACAAAGGGAAGGTTGTTTTTTCCTTTCTGACAGCATCTGCCATGAATTTGTAAAATATGTCAAACGTATATTCTAAACATAAAATAATGCATTCATGCATGAAAAATTATGCTTTGTTCTAATCTCAGGATTGTCTCAGAATCTCAAAAAGAACAGGAGTACTTGTGGCACCTTAGAGACTAACAAATTTATTAGAGCATAAGCTTTCGTGGGCTACAGCCCACTTCTTCGGATGCCACAAGTACTCCTGTTCTTTTTGCGGATACAGACTAACATGGCTGCTACTCTGAAACCTGTCAGAATCTCAAGGGATTGTGGGGAGAAGATCAGAAGTTATCATACGAATGCAAAGATCTTTTACACAGAAGCAAATGAATGAAATTGCTAGGGGCTGTTGTTGTTTCAAAACTAAAATGTTGGGATGAAGTATAGAAATGTGAGACTGCCCAGAAATGTTTGATCTGGGGATGGTGACACACCCCAAAAAGTCAAGGAGAGCTGTCCTTTTAAAGGAAATACCTTGTAGTGGTGGTCACTGTTTCCTGAGAGTAATCTATGAACTGATAACTTAATGATATTTATACCGAATTCAGTAAGGCTAGGCATGTGCAACTGGCTCTTAAAAGGGCCAGAGATGGCATATTGCTTTTGGATGGTACAGTGGTGTGAAGTTGGCTGCCTTAGAGAGAGATGTAAGGTGCAGATTAGAGACTGGGCACACCGAATTGTTAGGGCTAAGATGCCACCAAACTAATGGTGCGTGAACCTGTGAAGGGTTGGTGCTCTGATTTGTTTTGTTGTTTTAAGCAGCTAAAAGGTTGGATGATATCTAAGGCCCCAGTCTTGAAAATGCTCAAGTATGTGCTTAACTTTAAGCACACGAGAAGACCCATTGACTTCAATGAGACCACTCACATATTTAAAGTTAAGCTTGTGCATAAGTGTTTGCAGGACTGGGGCTCAAATCTCATGGGGTGTGATCCAGCTCCCATTGTGAAGTAAAATGGAAAGACCTCAATGAGAGTTGACGCCTTCCTATAGGCCCTAATCCTGCAAAGATTTAAGCCTGATCTTAACTTTCTCTGCATAGTTAGTAGTCCCAACATTAAACATGTGCATAAGTCTTTGCAGGATTGGGGCCTTAGTCTGCAAACGAGGCTGGAAATGTCACAATAACACTATGACTTAGGGTACGTCTATACTTACCTCCGGGTCCGGCGGTAAGCAATCAATCTTCTGGGATCGATTTATCGTGTCTTGTCTAGACGCGATAAATCGATCCCAGAAGTGCTCGCCATCGACGCCAGTACTCCTGCTCCGCGAGAGGAGTATGCGGAGTCGACGGGGGAGCCTGCCTGCCGCGTCTGGACCCGCGGTAAGTTCAAACTAAGATACTTCGACTTCAGCTACGTTATTCACGTAGCTGAAGTTGCGTGTCTTAGTTCGAAGTGGGGGGTTAGTGTGGACCAGCCCTACCTCTTCTTACTCCCACCAGTGAGGGGAGCTGAGAGACTGGCAGGGGAGGCTAGGGGTGTGCTTCCGATACCTCCTAGAAATACAGAGTGTTTTTAGCATTGTTCCCCCATGAGAACCATGTGTGGGATGCAGAGTACATCTACACTGCAAAAAAATGGTTGTTCTCTGGGGTGAGCTAATCCACGTTAGCTACCTTGGGTTGAAATAGCAGGGAAGCCATGGCAGCTGTGCTTTTGAGCTCAGCCCCAGGCTCCCCTGTATATAGGCTTTTATCTCTGGTTAGCAGCTTGAGTTAAATCTTATAGGGGAGTCTGAGCCAGAAGCTGAGCTGCTGTCTTCATTGCTGGCTCGACCAGCGTTTAGCTCGTGTTGGTTAGCTAACCTGAGTTCAGAACAGACCTTTTTCTCGCAGTGTAGCTAAATCCACAGTGTTCCTGGGAATACAGAGGCCGTGAGATGCGGATGAGAGCTGGCCAGCCTGAGGGTTTTGTGTACATTCAAAGCATGTGTGTTTTAAATAACCATAGGTACAGTGGTTTTATTCTGAGTTACTTTTACAGTGAGCCTTAGTTTTTTGGGCCTGTCAGTTTGGAGCATGTTTGCTCTAAGGTCTGCCAAGTGACAGGGTGGGGTGCCCGCTCTTCTAGGGGCTAGTTTTGGAACTCCGTTTACCTTTTTTTTTGGCTAGCATGTCCAAAAAGCATGTTGCTGGCATTTTAATATCTACTTAATATCTAATAATTTTATCTCTCACTTTTGGCCCCTCTCTAGTGCCAATTTTTCCCCCCCAATACCATCAAAGGGAAAATTTCCTGTGAGTAGTTTTTGCCAGGTTTACAAAATGTCGCATCTAAATAAACTGCAGCTACGGGATAAAGAAGATGTGTACAACATCTATCTTTCACCTATCCTGTTTGGGTGATTATTTCTATGATGACCACTCAGGGGTGCCACAAGAAGGGGTTGGCGCAAATAAAACCAACCAACCAGCATAACAAATACAAATTTAAAAAACACTCAAGGAACTGGTAGAATAGAATTATCTCCAAGACCTTTAAAACACGGAATTGCTGGGTTGTACATTTTAAGCTATGGGAAAGGGGAAGAGGCCCCAACATATGGTTTGGGCCAGTTGTAATCTTCACCACGCAGGATCTAAATCTTGCGGTAAAGCTGGGGAGGGATAGCTCAGTGGTTTGAGCATTGGCTTGCTAAACTCAGGGTTGTGAGTTCAGTCCTTGAGGAGGCCATTTAGGGATTTGGGGTAAAAAGCTGTCTGGGGATTGGCCCTGCTTTGAGCAGGGGGTTGGACTAGATGACCTCTGGAGGTCCCTTCCAACCCTGATATTCTATGTGTGGTTAGTGTGGCAGACTGAAAATTCCCAGGTAGATTGAGGTGATTTAAATAAGAGGTTTTTACTGAATTGAACGTGAACATGAGTCATACAGTCAGTGCAGTGTATCTGTTTCTCTCTCCTGCAAATAAGAACTTAATCTAGAAATTATAAGCACCGATGTTGACAACCCCACCCACACTTGTGACTCCCTGGGCCAAAACAGCCTCGATGGAAATGTTTTGTGGTAAGATGGGCATTGGGAATGCAGCCTGTCCAAACCAACGCTTCATCACTATACCAATGACTAGCCGAGAGATGGCGGTGGACTGTGTATTCAACCTGAGCTGTTTAGATCAATATCTGGATGAGGAGTGTGACTTTAATAAAAGGACTCTCTCTGCTTTCCTATCTCCATGACAGATAGACCCGAGCTAACATAAATCCTAGCCTTTCTGCTGTCAGTCTCCTGGCTTAGCGTGCCATAGATATTTTGACACAGAATACAAATATTCCTGAGCTGGCTAATAGTGTTGAGCATATATTTAAGAGATTTACTTCTACAATTACTACCGGTGCCTTGAGTGAATGTGTTTCCCCGTAAAGCCCTTCTGTTGTCTGGCAAATATATATACACATTCATTTTGTGGTGTTTATGGAATATCACTGGGGGGGAAAATAGGCTGCTTTGCTTTGGATAACAGCTGCATGGAGCCCCATCCTAAATACCTCCTTAGCAACAAGCCTCTTCAGTAGCTGTGACAAATCATATTTACTGTGTCTCAGGAGAGAAGAACAGCGCTCTGAAATAATGGCAGATAGAAGCGATAACTTGTTGGAATTCAGGAGAGTTTGTTCATCGGTGCTGCACAGTGAAAGTTGGCTAAATGAGTGTCACTGGTGCAGAGTGTAGTTTAGTGGTTGGAGCAATATTGTGTGTCAGGGCTCCTAGATTCTGTGTGGAGCTCTGCCACTGACTTCCTCAGCGACCTTGGGCAAGTCACCGAGTGTGGGATTTTCACAAATGCTTTTAGCCCAAATCCTCAAAGGCATTTAAGTGCCTGACTCCCATTGAAGTCAGATACCTTTGAAGATTTAAGCCTAAGTGTCTTAGGAGGGCAAAACCCATTAGCTGTCCATGGGATTTGTGCACATGCATCCCTACGGCACAGATTTTTAAAGGTATTTAGGCACTGCGGAGCACTTAAGAGCCTAAATCCCTTTTAAAATATTTAGTCTCCTAAATCAGTTAGACATTGCAACACTTAGCACCGCAACGCATAAATACCTTTAAAAATCCTTTGGGCTGCAGGGACTTTTGAAAATCCCACCATTAATCTCTATACCTCAGTTTTCTCGTGTGTAAAATGGACATAAAAATACAGGTAACAGAGGAGAGTTGTGAGCCGTAACTAATTCTTGTTTGTAAAGTGCTATGAGATCCTTGGGTGACAGCTGATGCATCAGTGCAAAACCTTATGCATTTTAAGATTGACCCATGAAGCCTGTTTTGAGCAATTTCTGTCATTTGCTAGAGGATTGTGTATTAAGGATTTGCTGTGTAGAACTTTTGCACAGTGACTATCCCTTTCACAAAAGTGTGAACAAGTGGATACTGAAGTGCAGCATTAATGCAGTAGAGTAAAACTGTGTAATCAAGATGCCCCAATGGATTTACATTTGTAATATATGACTACATACGTTGTTGCAAGCTACCCACAGCCAACTCTGCTGGTCTCTTGGGCCTGGTCTACACTAGGCGTTTATGTCGAAGTTAGCGCCGTTACATCGAATTAACCCTGCACCCGTCCACACCGCGAAGGTATTTAGTTCGACATAGAGGTCTCTTTAATTCGACTTCTGTACTCCTCCCCGACGAGGGGAGTAGCGCTAAATTCGACATGGCCATGTCGAATTAGGCTAGGTGTGGATGGAAATCGACGCTAATAGCTCCAGGAGCTATCCCACAGTGCACCACTCTGTTGACGCTCTGGACAGCAGTAAGAGCTCGGATGTTCTGAACTGCCACACAGGAAAAGCCCCGGGAAAATTTGAATTTGAATTCCTTTTCCTGTCTGGCCAGTTTGAATCTCATTTCCTGTCTGGACATCGTGGCGAGCTCAGCAGCACTGGCAACGATGCAGAGCTCTCCAGCACTGATGGCAGTGCAATCTCAGAATAGAAAGAGGGCCCCAGCATGGACTGATCGGGAAGTCTTGGATCTCATCGCTGTGTGGGGCGATGAGTCTGTGCTTTCCGAGCTGCGATCCAAAAGACGGAATGCAAAGATCTATGAGAAGATCTCTAAAGACATGGCAGAGAGAGGATACAGCCGGGATGTAACGCAGTGCCGCGTGAAAATCAAGGAGCTGAGGCAAGGCTACCAGAAGACCAAAGAGGCAAACGGACGCTCCGGATCCCATCCCCAGACATCCCGTTTCTACGAGGCACTGCATTCCATCCTCGGTGCGGCCGCCACCACTACCCCACCACTGACTGTGGACTCTGAGGATGGGATAGTGTCCACGGCCGGATCCTCGGACATGTTAGCGGACGGGGAAGATGAGGAAGGAGATGAGGAGGACGAGGCAGTCGACAGCGCTCACAACGCTGATTTCCCCGACAGCCAGGATCTCTTCATCACCCTTACAGAGATCCCCTACCAACCCTCCCCAGCCGTTACCCCGGACACAGAATCTGGTGAAGGATCATCCAGTAAGTGTTGTAAACATCTAAACATTTATTTGTAACAGAACATGATTATTAACAATTTAAAAAATGGGTTTCTCATGATTAGTTTGATTAACTTAACGGTTCAGTCATGGGCAGTGCAACTATTTGAAAAAAATCTAGCAATGTCCGGTTTTGCATGATTGTCCTGCCCAAGCCGCTCTACTGTTTAGTCCCTGCTACTGCAGCTACAGTAAGATGCGGTCTATATGTCCGGGGATGGAGCAGAAATCCTCCTGGGACATCTCAAGGAAGCTCTCCTGCAGGTAATTTGAAATCCGCTGCATTAGGTTCTTGGGGAGAGCGGCCTTATTGGGTCCTCCGTAGTAGGACACGTTGCCGCGCCACGAGACTAGCAAGTACTCTGGAATCATTGCTTGGCACAGCATGGCGGCATACGGCCCTGGTCTTTGAAGGCTTTCCCGGAGCATTCTCTGTCTGTCGCTCTCAGAGATCCTCATGAGGGTGATGTCGCTCATGATGACCTGCTTTGAATGAGGTAGGGGAATGTTAGTGTTGGGACTGCTTTACCGTTCCTTTACAGAACTGTAACCGCTGGTTTGCAGCCACGCGGTGGAGGCGGGAGAGGGTCAGCCGAAAGGGATCGTTCCCGGGGACAGCCGCGAGGGTGTGGGACAGGAGCAGACTTCCTGCTTGCCGGATTGCTGGCAGCAGGGACCGACATTGATTTCAATGTGAAATGAGGCCATTGCTAATATTAAAGTTTTAAGCTGCCACGAATCTACGGCTTACCATGTCTGCGTGCAAGAGCAATTCCGTTGTCCTGACAGGGTTCTCAAAAGTGCTCTGCAAAACCCCAGACACTGAATGCGAAGGCCGAGAATTCGACCTTGTGCTGAGTGCGCATGTGATAGGTGCTGTGCATGGTCCTGTTCACAGAGAAAGACTATGTTCTTTGTTCACAACTACATTTATCTTTCTGAGGAATTCACTCCCTTTTTCCCATTCCCACAGCCCCATCTGCGACTGTCTCACAACCTAGCCTGTCATCACACTCCCAGAGGCTAGGGAGGATTAGGCATAAGAAGAAGAGGACACGGGAGGACATGTTCTCAGAGCTTATAGCCTGCTCCCGAGCCCAGGCAGCACAGCAGACCCAGTGGCGGGAGAACTTGTCCCAAATGCACCAAGCCAACATGGATCGGGAGGAGAGGTGGCGTCAGGAAGACCAGCAGGCGACTCAAACCCTGCTTGGACTACTGAGGGAGCAAACGGACACGCTCCGGCGCCTTGTGGATGTTCTGCAGGAACGGAGGCAGGAGGACAGAGCCCCGCTGCAGTCCATCTCTAACCGCCCTCCCCCGCCACCAAGTCCCATACTCCCTTCACCCAAAGTGCACAGAAGGAGAGGCGGCAGAGTCCCTGCTAACTCTCACTCCACCCCTGCAGAGAGCTCGAGCAGCAGAAGGCTCTCATTCCCCAAAGTTTGACAAGTTCTTTCCTTCCCGCCTGACACAAGCCCCCGTCCAAGTTTCACTTCCCAGTCCCATGTGTAGTTGATAATAAAAAATATGTTTCTGTTAACTACTGTTTCCATCATGTTCTTTTGGAGGAGGGGGGGGAAAGGGGGTTGGTAATTGGACAGGACAGTCACCTTTGGCAGGGTACATAGTAGGGGGCAGGCACAGCAGCAGGGCACATACATAGTGCAGTGATGCAGTGACTACTTACCCTGGTTAGTCTGGGAGGTTCTTTTCATGTTATGTGGTGGGGGGTGGGTTGCTCTGTGACTTTGTGTCAGGGGAGGGCAGTTAGAGATCTTAAGCGGCGGTCCTTAGGCAGGATCACAGAGCCACACAGCAGGGGATCTGTAACCGTCCCCCCCCTGCCACAAACTCACATAGACCCCCCATACACACAGTCCGTATCAGGAGGGGTGACAGGCTCCGTTGAAAGAACCATCCCACCGCAGCGGAGCCTGTCAGTCCTTGAGTTTAGAAGCTGCATTCGCGCAACTACACTACACCCGCTCCGCACCACAGTCTGCGTCCCAGTTTTAAAAAATTCCCGCGAAAACAGTATTAAAGAAAACGGTGTGCTTTAACAAAGTAGAACTATTTTTATTTTGAAACGTGTGTTGGAAGTGGGGTGAAGGCTTCTCTGTACACAAAATTAGAAAGTCACAGGTTACCCTGCTCACTCAGGAACTTTGCTTTCAAAGCCTCCCGGATGCACAGCGCTTCCCGCTGGTCTCTTCTAATCGCCCGGCTGTCTGGCTGTGAGTAATCAGCAGCCAGGCTAATTTCCTCAACCTCCCACCCCGCCATAAAGGTCTCCCCCTTGCTCTCACAGAGATTGTGGAGCACACAGCAAGCTGCTATAACAATGGGGATATTGGTTTCGCTGAGATCACAGCGAGTCAGCAAGCTTCTCCATCTCCCCTTGAGACGTCCAAAAGCACACTCCACCACCATTCTGCACTTGCTCAGCCGGTAGTTGAAGAGTTCTTTTTCAGTGTCCAGGGCACCTGTATAGGGCTTCATGAGCCAGGGCATTAGCGGGTAGGCTGGGTCCCCGAGGATGACTATAGGCATCTCCACATCCCCAACAGTTATTTTGTGGTCCGGGAAGTAAATACCTTGCTGCAGCCGTCTAAACAGACCAGAGTTCCTGAAAACACGAGCGTCATGAACCTTGCCCGGCCATCCGACATTGATGTTGGTAAAACGTCCCCTGTGGTCCACCAGTGCTTGCAGCACCATGGAAAAGTAGCCCTTTCTGTTAATGTACTGGCTGGCCTGGTGGTCCGGTGCCAGGATAGGGATGTGAGTTCCATCTATGGCCCCACCGCAGTTTGGGAATCCCATCGCTGCGAAGCCATCTATGATCGCCTCCAAGTTTCCCAGGGTCACTACCTTTGGCAGCAGTACATCAACGATTGCCTTGGCTACTTGCATCACAACAACCCCCACGGTAGATTTGCCCACCCCAAACTGGCTCGCGACTGACCGGTAGCTGTCAGGCGTTGCAAGCTTCCAGAGGGCTATGGCCACTCGCTTCTGGACAGTCAGGGCTGGTCGCATCCGGGTGTCATTGCGCTTCAGGGCAGGGGACAGCAACTCACAAAGTTCAAGGAAAGTTCCCTTCCGCATGCGGAAGTTTCGCAGCCACTGTGATTCATCCCAGACCTGCAGCACTATGCGGTCCCACCACTCAGTGCTTGTTTCCCGTGCCCAGAATCGCCGTTTCACAGCATCAACATGACCCATTGCCACCGTGATGTCCTCGGCGCTGGGTCCCCTGCTTTCTGAGAGGTCTGTGCTACTCTCAGACTTCAGGTCATCACCGCGTTGACGTAGCCTCCTCGCCTGACTTTTCTGCATCTGCCTCAGGGCAACCTGTATGATAAGCTGCGAGGCGTTGAGAGCGGCCACAACTGCAGCGATGGTTGCAGTGGGCTCCATGCTCACAGTGCTGTGGCGTCCGCGCTGTCAATGACTTGAAAAGTGCGCGAAATGATTTCCCGCCGGCGCTTTCAGGGAGGGAGGGAGGGCGGGAGTGATGGACGGATGACGACAGTTACCCAAAAGCACCCTGGCCCCTTTTTTTTTTTACCCAGAAGGCATTTGCGGCTCCACCCAGAATTCCAATGGGCGGCGGGGACTCCGGGAACTGTGGGATAGCTGCCCTCAGTGCACCGCTTCCAATGTCGACGCTTTCCCCGTTAGTGTGGACTCACAAAGTCGAATTACTGTCCTTAGTGTGGACACACACGTTCGACTTTGCAATATCGATTCCAAATATTCGATTTAAGTAAAATCGAACTACTCTCGTAGTGTAGACAAGGCCTTGGAAACTCTCCTGTCCTCTCCTTCTGCTTGTGTCCTTGCATTTCTTGATGGCCTCTTGCTGGTCTTGGAGCAACCTCTAGCCTCTACTGTGTCAAGCAATATTGCTCTTCCCCTTCAGTCCTTTTGATGCCTTCCTCAGGTTACTATCCATCCACTCCTGTTCAGCACCTCCCCCTCATACTTCTCCAAGCTCGCATTACTATGCAAGATGTTCTCATTTTAATGAGAAAAAGTCATTAGGCTCTTGCCAAATGAAATCAGTCCTCAGTCACCCTGACTTTGGGCTGCATATCTTCGCTCCGCCCCTTGGACTTTGTCAGTTTGAAACTGAAAACTCCAGGAGTCACGTGGACCAAAAATAAGGGGCGATGCTCTACCAGGCTCTGTCCACAAAACCAACTGCCCGCTCTTGCTGCCAAAATCATATTGTGCTTGCAGTTGATTGTGAAGATCTTCATAATAAGAAACTCTCTCTTCTTTCTGGCATGCTATGATCAGCTGGGAAACTTAAATTGTAATCATTACACTCCAGAGTCAACATCCAGTGAGACACATGGGAGGAGTTCTCACCTCTCTCCATAACTGTTTCAGACTCTCTGCAAACTGAAGCAGATTTCATTGCATCACTTTACGCCTGGTCTACAGTGTTAATTATAAGGTCTAGTGGTTTTTTATTACTCTAGTTTTAAATGAAAGCTTACATTCTGCAGCACAAGATGCAGTCATCAGTGAGCAGGGTGTGTGTGTGGGGGAGAGTACTGGCCTGCTGAGCCACCAGAAACCACCATATTTCACCCCTCCCCTTCCCCCAGTAAATTATTTTGCACCAAGGATGCTGGGTTTTTTTTTGCATGCCTCTAAGCTGCTATGCACAATGGTGGAGCTAAGTATTAATACTTATTCCAAACAAGTGACTATCCCATTTGACGGCTCAATCATGCTATTTAGGCACAACTCGTGCTGAGGAAGGTTTGGAGCTACGCAGGAGTTCTGCTTGTGCTTTCTGAAGCTTGGTGTCTGCGGCTGTAGTCCTTCCAAGGGTAGAGCAAAGCCTTCTCTGCACACTCCATCACCTATGCCATTGCTTTGCTTGTTCCCCAGCCCTTTGGGGTGCTTGCACTTCATGGAAGGTGGGGAATGTGATTGTCTTGCTGCTGTGCAGGGTGAAAAAGTGTGTGTGTGTGTGTGTGTGTGATCCTTTTTGTCCTCTCCCGTCTCCAGGTACCAGGGTACAGTCTGGCCCTTAATCAAGTTTATTTAAAATGCTATTTAACTTATAATAATAATAATAATAATTAATAACAACATCTCTGTAATTCAGTTGATTCAACTGACAAATTGGTGACCTTTTGCCACTGTGTTAACAATTCTAATTGTAATTGACAGGGCAATTTCCTGGTTGCTCTCCTATGAGATCAGCAGAGAACGCTAGCCAGAAGCAATCTGTGACTTTTTAACCACCATATCAACACCTCCTAACTGTAACTGAAATGACAAGTAGGCCAGCGATCATCCCAACAAAGCGGCTTGAGCAACCCTCATAGTCCCATTAAAGCAACAAAACTCTCGGGGAAACAGTATTGTGCAAGGAAAGCCGCTTTCTCCAGTTATTTGCACCTTGAGTGGCTTCTACTGTACCGTATGCGCCATTGAAGAGAACTGTGTTCCAGTAGTAAACCCAGCGTGTGAGCTAGAAAACCTTAGCTTTCAAAAAGACCTCCCTTGCGTTTGTCAGTGGAGGGAGGAATTTAAGAGGGATAGTGGAAAAATGCAAAAGGAATGTAATAATCTAAATGTCTCAGTCATGGCCGGCTCCAGGGTTTTTGCTGCCCCAAGCAGCAAAAAGGAAAAAAAAAAAAAAAAAAAGAAAAGAAAAGATATGATTAAGATCTGCTCTGCCACCGCTTCAATCTTTGGTGGCAATTCAGCAGTAGGTCCTTCGCTCCGAGAGGGAGTGAGGGACCTGCCGCCCCTCTCCGTTGGCCGCCCCAAGCACCTGCTTGCTGGGCTGGTGCCTGGAGCCGGCCCTGGTCTCAGTGCATTTCTGCCTGGCTGTTTGGGGGAAAGAGTGTTTCTAATTTTCAAACAGGCCTCTCTACCCCACGCTTACCACCGTTCCTTTATTAAAAAGTCACCTCTACTACTTACTGTGTGCCTCATTCCCAGGTCACTCACGCATTGAAAAGGCCACTTTCATTTTAATGGGATTTTGTTGGTTTTGACCTATGAGTGTCATAGACTTTAAGTTTCAGAGTAGCAGCCGTGTTAGTCTGTATCTGCAAAAAAACCAGGAGTACTTGTGGCACCTTAGAGACTAACAAATTTATTAGAGCATAAGCTTTCGTGGGCTACAGCCCACTTCTTTGGATGCATATAGAATGGAATATATATTGAGGAGATATATATACTCACATACAGAGAGCATAAACAGGTGGGAGTTGTCTTACCAACTCTGAGATGCCAATTAAGTAAGAGGAAAAAAAACTTTTGAAGTGATAATCAAGATAGCCCAGTACAGACAGTTTGATAAGAAGTGTGAGAATACTTACAAGGGGAGATAGAGTCAATGTTTGTAATGGCTCAGCCATTCCCAGTCCTTATTCAATCCTGAGTTGATTGTATCAAGTTTGCATATCAATTCCAGCTCAGCAGTTTCTCGTTGGAGTCTGTTTTTGAAGTTTTTCTGTTGTAAAATAGCCACCCGCAGGTCTGTCACTGAGTGACCAGACAGGTTAAAGTGTTCTCCCACTGGTTTTTGAGTATTATGATTCCTGATGTCAGATTTGTGTCCATTAATTCTTTTGCGTAGAGACTGTCTGGTTTGGCCAATGTACATGGCAGAGGGGTATTGCTGGCACATGATGGCATATATCACATTGGTGGATGTGCAGGTGAACGAGCCCCTGATGGTATGTGATTAGGTCCTATGATGATGTCACTTGAATAGATATGTGGACAGAGTTGGCATCGGGCTTTGTTACAAGGATAGGTTCCTAGGTCAGTGGTTTTTGTTCAGTGATGTGTGGTTGCTGGTGAGTATTTGCTTTAGGTTGGGGGGTTGTCTGTAAGCAAGGACAGGTCTGTCTCCCAAGATCTGTGAGAGTGAGGGATCATCTTTCAGGATAGATTGTAGATCTCTGATGATGCGCTGGAGAGGTTTTAGTTGGGGGCTGAAGGTGACAGCTAGTGGTGTTCTGTTATTTTCTTTGTTGGGCCTGTCTTGTAGGAGGTGACTTCTGGGTACTCGTCTGGCTCTGTCAATCTGTTTTTTCACTTCAGCAGGTGGGTATTGTAGTTTTAAGAATGTTTGATAGAGATCTTGTAGGTACTTGTCTCTGTCTGAGGGATTGGAGCAAATGCGGTTATATCTTAGAGCTTGGCTGTAGACAATGGATCGTGTGGTGTGTCCTGGATGGAAGCTGGAGGCATGTAGGTAAGTGTAGCGGTCAGTAGGTTTCCGGTATAGGGTGGTATTTATGTGACCATCGCTTATTAGCACAGTAGTGTCCAGGAAATGGACCGCTTGTGTGGATTGATCTAGGCTGAGGTTGATGGTGGGATGGAAATTATTGAAATCATGGTGGAATTCCTCAAGGGCTTCTTTTCCATGGGTCCAGATGATGAAGATGTCATCAATGTAGTGCAAGTAGAGTAGGGGCGTTAGGGGACGAGAGCTAAGGAAGCGTTGTTCTAAGTCAGCCATAAAAATGTTGGCATACTGTGGGGCCATGCGGGTACCCATAGCAGTGCTACTGACTTGAAGGTATATATTGTCCCCAAATGTGAAATAGTTGTGGGTGAGGACAAAGTCACAAAGTTCAGCCACCAGGTTAGCTGTGACATTATTGGGGATACTGTTCCTGATAGCTTGTAGTCCATCTTTGTGTGGAATATTGGTGTAGAGGGCTTCTACGTCCATAGTGGCCAGGATGGTGTTTTCTGGAAGATCACTGATGGATTGTAGTTTCCTCAGGAAGTCAGTGGTGTCTTGAAGATAGCTGGGAGTGCTGGTAGCGTAGGGCCTGAGGAGAGAGTCCACATAACCAGACAAGCCTGGTGTTAGGGTGCCAATGCCTGAGATGATGGGGCGACCAGGATTTCCAGGTTTATGGATCTTGGGTAGCAAATAGAATACCCCTAGTCGGGGTTCTAGGCATGTGTCTGTACAGATTTGTTCCTGTGCTTTGTCAGGGAGTTTTTTTAGCAGATGGTGTAGTTTCAGAGGATAATGGCCTGTAGAATGTGGTGTTAGAAGTGAGGTTCTTACCCACGAAAGCTTATGCTCCCAATACTTCTGTTAGTCTCAAAGGTGCCACAGGACCCTCTGTTGCTTTTTACAGATTCAGACTAACACGGCTACCCCTCTGATCATTGAAGGATGCGTATGAAAACAAATTGCTAGCCCAAGTTAAATTTAGATTTATTCAGTTGGAGTTAATTATAATCTTTATTTAGTCTCAAGCGATGCCTTCTTATCATACACTTCTTATAGCTGTGAAAATTAATTTTTATTCTACCATAAAGGTGAATGTAATAATCTGGGTTCAGGGCGGGGATTACTTTAATAAGATTTATAGGCAGTCTTTCAACCAGTAGGGTTTTATTACAATCTGTAGGTGGCCTTGCTCTATGCACATGTCTATCAGTATGAGTGACAGTGCCAAATGTAGTACCCGCATACTAACAGTGAACACCAACTCGGAAACTTCCCGGTCCAACTTTGTGTTTTGGCTAAGCAATGCAGGCCCAATAGGTCGTGTGGTGGTAGAAATGATAATTAAACTCGCTTTTACTAAACAGGTGGCTGGGCTGTGGGTTTCATCTGCCCGTGAAACTGTTGAATTTCGCACTGAAAAAAGCTCATTAGGCAAAATATTTCTAAGGACACAGATGTTGATTTCATGTATTTTTCATGCCATAGGCGCATTAAGCAAAGATAAGCATGCAATGTAAGAACAAAAACTAAGATGGAGAAAGAGAGCCTGGTAAAACAGAGACTGCCCAGATTTTTGGCACTGAAATATGGGTAATAGCGGCTGACTGACCTTCTAAAGATAGATACATTAGATACAGGCCAAAAATCAGAACCAGCTATTTTAAACTTACTGCAGTTTTGGGGTTTTGGATAAAATGGATTTGTTCTTTTGTCCACGTTCCCTTTGTTGCCTTGGTTTTGCAACGCAAACGGCTGACTAGCAACGTTTTGCAATGCCAAAATCAAGACCTGAGCCTATATCCAAAGTAATCATTGCACACTGGTTTAGAGCCCTGTTCAGTTATTTCTATCCTATCAAACTCCAGTTGAAACCAGTGGGAGTTAGGAAGGCTGAATGGGGTCCTACAGCTTCTCTTCCCCCCCCCCCCCGATGGTTTCTACAGCGAGTGCTACTGGACGGGCTTTAATTCAGTGTAATGAAGGTCTGCCAGCCTTTCCTAGCTATCTCTTGGAAACTCTTTCAGTATAACTTCTGCCAAAAGTTACTCAATCAGAAGTGGAAGGAATTATTGTATTAGTTTGATGTTTTAAGATTTTTTTTCTCTCTAGTGCCCATGTATTTCACTGTGGAGCTGATTCAAATACACAACAGTTTAAAATTTATTTTTGAGTCAGGCTTGGTCTATTCTTAAAATTTAGGTCACTATAGCTCCGGCTCTCAGAGGTGTGAAAAATCCACACCCCGGAGTGCTGTGGCTATGCCAACCTAATCCCTGGTTTAGACACCGCTAGGTAGATGGAAGAATGCTTCTGTTGCCCTAGCTACCATCACTTGGAGAGGTGGCATTCCTACAGAGATTGGAAAAACCCGTTCTGTCACTGTAGGTTGTGTCTACGCCGTGGAGTTATGCTGGTATAGCTACAGCACCATCACTATGGGGCTATCCCCATAGTGTAGTTGTGGCCTGAGTGATGCAGGTTGTACTCTTTGAGGGAAGGATGCTAGTGGAAAGGAAAAGAAGCTTTCAGAAAGCCACTAGGATAAGTCACAGGAAGGAACTCTGTAGAGTAAAATGACATGAATCCCACCACCAAATCTCTCATGGCTATCGTATTACATTTATGAATTGGCGGGGGGAGGGAGGGAGGAAGAGGGAAAGACAAGTTGTTGGTATGCTCCCAAACTCCTTAAATCCTTGTGTAACCCACACACCTCCTGGGTGTGGTGCTCTGTCCAGGGCCGGCTCCAGGGTTTTGGCCAAAAAAAAAAAAAAGCCGCGATCGTGATCTGCAGCGGCAATTTGGCGGGAGGTCCTTTGCTCTGAGAAGGAGTGAGGGACCGTCTGCCGAATTGCCACTGAACAGCTGGACGTGCCGCCCTCTCTGAAGTGGCCGCCCCAAACACCTGCTTGGTAAGCTGGTGCCTGGAGCCAGCCCTGGCTCTGTCCCCCGCTAGTGGCACCGAGACCACTTAGAGGTTAATGAGCCTGCTACAGTGTTAGCTAAAAGCCATGTGATTTTTAGCTCTTGCTGTAGAGGCTCATTCACTAAGGTCCAGAGGTCCTAGGTTTGATCCCACCCACCGACGACTGGGGTCTGTCGGTGTTACATTTGCACAGCCTGAACTCTTCCCACTCAAGGACGTCTCTGCTCACAGTGGGTTATGCAGATGCTCACAATACAATCATTCCTCTTCTTTCATGCTTTGATCAGCAGTGAAATAATTAATGGTGTTAACTCCCAATTGAGGGGAGTAGGAATAATTCCCACTTCATTTGTTTAGACCAGGTCTACTCTAGAAAAGGTTTGGTGGGATAGCTATATCAGCAAACTCTCCTAGTGTGAATGCAGTTATACTGGCAAAAATGTGCTTTTGCCATTATAGGCTAAACTATGCTGGCAGAAACACTTTCATGCCAGTATATCTGAATTCACACTAGGGCTTTTGCCACACCCCTAAGCTCCATTACTATTCTGACTTTCTAAATGTTTCTAGTATAGACCTGGCTTATTGTTTCAGATAGTATGCAGACTTTGGCAGATACCAGATTTATGTTTGGTTGAGATCTGGAATATCTTCTTAACCGTGATGACTTTTTTTTTTCTTTTTTTTTAAATGAAAGCTTGAATTTTGGAGCTCAAGATGGCTGCCAATGCTCAATGGTTATATTATTTTAGTTAGGCACTCTTCTCTCACAATCTCACAATATTTGGTGAAAAAGTACTGTTTGATTATATGACCATGTTGCACAAAATTTCATCAATAGACTGCTGCAAATTCATGTCAAGATGTGGCTGTCAATGAAATAACTGCTAATGAAATAACCTGCAAAATATGGCTGCAATTTTAGGTATTGTGCTATATGCACATGGGAATATACTAAACATTTAATAGTTGAGGACAAAAAAGCAAATTCATTAGAAACTAAGTGCTAGATTGTGACCAGCCCTGTGTGGCTATGGGAGACATCCAAAGAAGCCTTCCACCCAAGTGTGTACTTTTCAAAGTAGATCGTCACTATCCCAGGGAGTGCTCCTACCTAGTGTCAATGGCAGTGCAGACATGTCTGCGTCCCCCTGTCTCTACACTAGACAGTTGAAGTGTGTGGTTGGGGGAAAGCTCAGTGAAAAGGTGTGATGGGGAACCACACTGACCAGGCTATAACAGGGTTAAAAAAAGAGCTAGATAAGTTCATGGAGGATAGGTCCATCAATGGCTATTAGCCAGGATGGACAGGGATGGTTCCCCTAGCCTCTGTTTGCCAGAAGCTGTGAATAGGCAACAGGGTGATTACCGGTTCTGTTCATTCCCTCTGGGGGCACCTGGCATTGGCCACTGTCTGAAGACAGGATACTGGGGTAGATGGACCTTTGGTCTGACCCAGTATGGCCGTTCTTATGTTCTAGTGGAACCAGAGATTCATGCCCAATACCGTTATGAGTTCCCGGTGGGGCAGGTTGTCTTGCATAACCCCACTGCAGAGCGGTGGCTTTGCGGCAACCATCAGGCCTGAAGTGTGTTGAGTCTTAGGCTTTGTCTACATGGGAGAAATTGACCAGTATAGCTATTTCGGAAGTGCTATTCTGGTGTAATTTAGCTATTCTGGAATACCTCCACTGTGTGGACGCTCTGTTCCAAAATAAAAGTGGCTATATTCCAGAATAATTATTTCACTTTGTCACAGGGTCCACCCTCTTGTGCCTGTGCTCTGAGTTGGCTGGTCATATAAATAGTCCTCACGCTTTCTTCAGTGCTTCACCCTTCTGTCTTTTATTTACAGTGCCACAGTGCAATCCCACTTTGTTCTCCCAACAGTTATCCACATTTAGACCTTCCCCAGGGTCTGCTGGCCCATGAGGGCCCCTTCCTTAGGTGAGGAGACAGAGATACAGCCCTCCTGTCTCCTCCCAGACTAGCCTCTTGACTGAGCGTTCCTCAGGGCTTTTATAGCCTCCTTTACTCAGCCCAGCTGCTGGCATTTGACTCAAGTCATTGCTGTGAGCCAGCCCTCATTCGGGCCTGCAGCTGGGCCTTCAGTTGGCTGCCCGAGCCCCTGCACTTGGCCTCCTTACCAAAAAGCAGGGCTTAGCCAGCATTTTAGCAGGGCATTCAAGGGGTTTGCCCCTGCCCTGCCACACACTTCTAAAGCACAGTAATTCACTCTGCAATATAGTCACTTTTATTCCAGAATAAAGTCACTCTTTTTGAGGAATAGTGTTGACAAGGAGAGTTCCTGCGGAATCGCTATACTGGTCAATTTCCCTGTATATAGACAAGCCCCTAATCTTCCAGAAGGCCAGGTGAGCCATTGACCATATCATAATGCAATGCCAGCAAGTATTACTTGAAGTTATTCCTCTTTCATGTAGCAGAGTAGCTTAACGGTCTCAAAACACCCGATCCTGCTCACTTTTGTATTGAAAGGCAAAGCTCCCACTAACTTCATGAGTATGGGATTGGGCCTTCTATTTGCTTTCAGAATAATAACATTTACAAAGCTAAATATTTCAGCATTTTCCCCAGTATCTCTTCCATATCTATGAGGGCATTGCTCACAAGTTCAGAGCTCAATTTCTGGCAGGCTTCCATTCGGCTACTGGAGGATTTGCCATTTTTGTTTTATTCTAAGGAGAAATGCGTTTTGACAGACTCTTTTCAAACCAATTTAGATTCAGCGATTTACAATGCTGACATTCAGCTGCCATGATCTTACTAATGTTACAGTGGTTGTTTTGCCTGTTAATTAGAATATTATATTAAAAGTCTCGGAAATACTCTGTGAATTTCATTGGCGTCTTTGGTCTGTTTGGGAGCTTCATTTTTAATATCTTCCCCTCAGCCTGCATGATCTTCCTTTGATGAAACCTTGAGTTAGAGAGAAGACCGATTCTCATCGCTTACTGTGATGTTCAGCTATGGATTTGCTTATGTTTTTACTGTCATGTGCTGTGTTTCATTATAGCATTGGCTCAGGGTCAAATGCTATAGCTGGATTTAAAAAAAAATAGTCTGGATAATTTAAAAACTAACAACGTGCAAAGAAGGGAAAGCGAATCTCCTTTTTTTTTTTAAAGGCGTAAGCTGATCGTGGTAAGAGTCATGAAGGAAACCTCTTCCCCATGCACAGTTGGGAAAGTGCATTAAAAGCATTGCTGTATTTATTTATTTATTTATTTATTTGCAAGCTTCCTCTGATGAATCAGGTATTCATCTTTGCCACATTGTACCCGGCCTCATGGTCTAGCAATCTGATGTGACAGGACAAATCCTACTTCCTTACACTGAAGAGCAGAATATTGTCACAAAAATGAAGGGCCAAGATTTTCGTAAGTGACTAGTCACTTGGGGCGCCTCATTTTTTGGGAGACCAACTTGGAACACGATAAAGGGGCCTGATTTCCAGAAAGTGCTGGGCACCTGATCCAGAGGTGCTAGAACTGAGGGTGCTGCCGTGCCCCCCGACTTGAAGTTGAAATAAAATTATTCTACTTAACTGCCAGGGGGCAAATTTGTCTCACACACATGGGAAACATGCAGCATCAGCTATTGATAATCTTAACTCAGGAAGTTCCTTCGAGAGGAAATGTAGCCAAACTCCAACCCTGCAGACAATGGAACTTTCTGTGCCTGCGTCCTGTAGATAACTAACTGCTTGGTTTGCAAAATAACGCAAGGGTGGGGGGAGGTAGATGAACAATAAGGGGGTCACAAGAGGGGCGGATGCATGTAGCTTGCTAACTATGTATGCTAATGATGGCAAGTTTTAGCCAATTATGGAGCAATAGATTGTCATAGTCAACTGCATATAATGCTTTGGTGTAAGTGTTTTCTTTGTTCTTGCTGACGTATGAGCTCGAACCCAATTGCAATTGAAATAAACGGATCACCCCTCCCGGGGCTCCTTGCTTGATTAGCTGTGTCCGTCTCTCCTTATTCCTCAGCTGGAACGGACAGGAATTCTACGACAAAGTGGTTTCCATTCTATACAGGGTTTTTCAGTTTGGTTCGATGGCTCTCAATCCCCCCACTATACAGATTGTTTCAGCCCCCCTGCCCTGCCCTGTGGAAGAAAATAATCCCTTTTAAGGCATCTCAAGTTGGGCACCCAAAATCACAGCTCACTTTTGATTTTGGCCGAATGCTTGTGTGTGGTGTTTATATGCATTTCTTTTTCCCCTGGCCCTTCCCTTTCTATTAGTACCACAGTGACGTGACTCTGGCTTAGAAATAGCACCATGCTCTGGGGAAGTTCCCTGCTGCTCTGCTAGTTCTCTCCCACCATTGTTCTTCTTTGTTTTATTACTTTAAATAGGACCAAATCATGTTCTTCTCTCCTGGTCTTCCTGAAGCTGTCATTTAAAGAACAGGCGATTTAATAGTTGTTTTTTCGCAACTCCTAAAGCTGGAACAAGGTCCCACTTCCGACTGCTACTGTAAAGTGATTGATGCTACGGTGCTGAATCTTGGAATTAAAACTGAGGGGTGCCAGCCCATTGTGGCATAAAGTATTTCTTTTTAGGTGTTCAGACAGCATCATAAAATGGTGCTCAATTCAGATATCATATTTTGTCTCAGACTGGTTCTGGGACAAAACCTAGCCCTGTCTACTGGTGTTTATAGCTTGCCGTATAAGCTTTCAGACAACAATTGTCTCATTTTATTTGAATTATAGCAGGATAGAATCCACGGCTTCCCACCAATGTGTCAGAAGATGCACTGACTACCACCACTATAATGAAATCAGGGAAGGGGAGAGACCTACCTTTTAAAGTTCCTGTAAATCAATATTTGAGAGAAAGAAAACATCTGGGTAAAAAGGTGATAAAACTTGCTAGAATGTAAATGCTAGTATATTCAAGCCTCACATCCTTTTCCAATTTCTCTTTAGTTCCTAGAATTGCACCACTGTCTAAATCTCCCCAAGAATCTGCTTTGTCTTGGGAGAAGGCAAAGTTTAACATCTCTGTTGGAAATCAGAGGATACCTTGCTGCTGTATGTCCTTTGCTTATTATCTGGACAGCTGGATAAATTTGATGATGAATGAGACTTTGGAAAAGTATTGCCTTCCGATTCAGCTGGCTATATCTACAGTTAGTTCATCGAAGGCACTTGTCTGAAATTTGACTTTTCAGCAAAGAAACAAACAACCCTACCCCTCTGCTTTCACAAGAACAAAGTTCACTTGCAGCTACTGAAAGCTGCAATTTCAGTTCCTGTCCTGGCCTGTCTTGCGGTGTCAAGGTACTCTATAAATAGCAGTGCGGTAATGGAGCTGCTAAAACATTCCTTGGGGACTAGAATAGGCTTTGGAGCTACTGGCCATTTTGAACTTTTTTTTTTTAAATTTCCTGCTATAAATAAGACAGGTCTAATCCTGCAGCATGATCATCGAAGAGCTTTCTCGTTAGGCAAAGGAGTGACAGTATTTCTACTGTGGTAGTTGGGGCTGGGTCAACCCAAGAAGCACCAACGGGCCCTGAAATGTTTTGTGTTCCCCAATGCTATAGCAATCGTAGGGCTCGACTGTTGCTACTGCTTGATCTCCTGTTTTTTTCGCTGAACTGTCTTATTAGTTGGCTCTGTGGGTTCCCTGTGCCCTCCAGACTGTCCTTGGCATTCCTCCCCCACCTTCTGATGCCTGTCTTGCTATCCCACCCCCTGGCATGACAGACAGCTGCAGGTTCTCTCTTAGGTTAGCCAGCACGTAGGCAGCTGCTACACATGAACCCATGTTGCTTCTCCTTGGGTTGGCAGCTTCGCCTTTTCTGCCGGCCTCTCTTGCTCCATCTCATGCTACATTAGAATCCCTCCAAGTCCTCTCATCTCCCACAGTTGCTTTTGCACCCAGCCTAGCCTATGATTTCTCATAGAAGATTATTTTCTCCAACCACTGCATGCTTCAGGGAGCTCCTCAGCTACCCCTTGGTTCACCCCTGGATGAAGAGAAATGCAGCAGTGATGTGATTAACATGCCTTTTCTCATCCCGAGAGTGACTGACAATGGAAGAGCTAGACTGTGACCCTGGTTGTGCTCCCTCACAGGGGTTGTCAGGATCTCCTCACTCTCTGGCGTGGGCTTCCCTTCTTGTGCATCATGCCTGGAGCTGGGAGGGGATATGCTGGTTTTACCATGGGATATAATCTGTTCTATGTGTACGGTTAGTAGAGATCGCTTCATCCCAGGAGCAAGGGAGGAACTAGGAACCAGCTTGTGACTCACAATGTCCAAACGGCGAGTGGGAGGTGTGATTGCAGCACATGCCGGCATAATTGAGCTCATTAAAAATAGCAACACAGCCATGGCAGCATGAGTATGTACTCGAGGTCTGGGTGGGCTAGCCCGTGCTGTTTCCTGTGCCATGGTGGCCAAGCTGCTATTTTCAGGAGCTAGTTTGATCAAAGCTAGCTTGGGTATGCCGATGAGTGCTACCGGCGCACCTCCCAACTGCAGTGTAGACGTGTCCTCTGAGTCCCAATATGGCTCCAGAGCAGCACAACTTCACTGCTTCTTACTTGGAATTTGTAGCAAAGCCAGAATTAAATCCATAGCCTTTATATAGACACCTCTACCCTGATATAACGCGACCCGATATAACACAAATTCGGATATAACGTGGTAAAGCAATGCTCGGGGATGGGGCTGCGCACTCTGGTGGATCAAAGTAAGTTCGATATAACATGGTTTCACCTATAACGCGGTAAGATTTTTTTTTGGCCCCCGAGGACAGCGTTTTATCGAGGTAGAGGGGTGCGTGTGTGTGTGTATATATAGTGTGTGTGTGTATTGCACTCATGGTGGTAGTATCTCAGCTAAACTGTGTGCCGGAGAGGGGATGCTTTTCATGAATATTGTCTTTTGCTAATGCATGTTATGATGTTTTTGTACTTTCTTGTACATGCAGGGAAAAAGCAGTTTGGTGACCACATTTAAAAAAAAAGATATTTTATAATAAAATGGGGGAGGGATTTAAATAAGCAATAGAAAAAAAAATCAAGCAATCAAAAATAAATGAGTGGAATTTTAAAAGAGAACAAGAATGAAGCAAAGTCAAGGGCGAATAGATGAAAAGATTTGCCTTATAACATATCTTCAAGAAATGTAGCCTTGTTAAATACACAACTTGAAAAGGCATCTTAAATATTACAGCTTTTATCGGTGCTAAATTTTGGCTGACAGTATCTGAGTCATCTAGCATGTAACAGGTGTAATTGTTGCTGTAGCATTGTGCATCTTCTGTAACCAATAATGACAAACGTTACATTTGCACCCTGAGATTTAGATATAGACTGTAAGTGGTTTGACCTTAGAATCTGTCATTGTTCCCGCTATCTCTTCACATTATGGAACTGCTTTGTATTTAATAAGTTGGATTCAGTTTGTTTTTGGTATGATTCCCAGAGGATCAGCTTTTACTGGGCTTTTGCCATAAAATAAAAAAAAATGTTAGTTTAGAAGACGTGATTTTTTTTCTTTTCTTTTAGTATTATAGTCAATTTGGACTATACTTCACTATTCATTAAAGATGGGCCCAAACTAAGACCTTGCAATCTGTCTCTCCATTTCCCTCTCTTCTCTCCCCCCACCCCCCAGGAATGTTTTGTGGTAGAAAAAAATGGAATTAGAGCTGGGTGGAGGATGACAAATCCATTTTCTGACTACTTTCAGGGTTTTGAAATTTTTTCCTTCCTCATTGGAACAAAACCAAACCCTTTAGAAGGTTTTTGTGAAATGGAATTATGTCAAAACATCTCTCTTTTTTTTGATCAAAAAGATCAGGCTTCATCTCTCTGTCTGGGGCCCTCCTGGACCTAAGAGACCGTCCCACTGAAACTCCCTCAAAATTCATAGATATCTGTGGAAATATTTTGATTGCAACAAGTGTTCCATCAAAAGGCTTCAAACCAGTTCTAAATGGAACCCTTGTCTGAACTGCTCCTGTTCATAGTTTGCAAAACCAAATCAGGATTGATGCAGATTTGCAATCGCTAAATGGCCTGATTTTTCCTGTTAGAGATGTTGGTCAAAACATAAAGCTTTTGTTTTATTAACTGCTCATCCCCCAAAGTGTGGTGCTTTTATATACATTGGAACTAGGGTGCCCAGACAGCAAATGTGAAAAATCGGGGTGGAGGGTGGTGGGTAATAGCAGCCTATATTAAAAAAAAAAAAATCCAAAATTGGGACTGTCCCTATAAAATCGGGACATCTGGTCACCCTAATTGGAATGTGGATCTGCAGAACTCACGGGTTTGATTTGGTTGTGCAAAATGAAAATCCAGCCAATAAGGTTTTGTAGACTCCAAAGTAGAGTCTGCTACTAGTGCCTGATTCAAAAGCCACTTGACTTCAGTTGGCTTTGGATCAAGGCCTTATGGCAAACTTTATAAGGGGCACTACAGGAACCATGGAATGTTAAGTATTGGCATGTCGGGTCTAATAGTGAGCAATGTTACCTTCACGGTGACACTATGTAAATGCTTTGTAATGGCGACTAACAATAACGATCTATAGTAAGTAATTGCTTCTTGGAGGAACTGAAGAAAAATTGCTAAGTAAAATATTAGAATTCTTTTTTTCTGTTTTTCTTTTTCTTTTTCCTTTGGTTTGCAGTGGTGGAAAGCCGAGGAGGAGTCATGGACAGCACACAGAGATTTTTAAACCTGCCGGTATATCTTCCCATGAGCTACCACATCTCCAGTGCTGATGTTTCCTTCTTCCTCAAAGAAGCCAATCAAGATATCATGAGGAACTCCAGTTTGCAGGCGAGGGTGGAGTCATTCTTTATATACAAAGCCAAGCAGCCACCTGTAGTAAATGCAACTTACGGACCTTTTTCAGTGGAACAAGTTGTTCCCGAGGACCTAATGCTGCCTTCTGCTCCTTTTGGTTTCACTAATGAATTCACATTTAATTGGAAATTAAAATCGCACATCATTGACAGCTCAATATATTCCAACAGACCTAAAGTGCAAACCTTGTTCTATATTGCGGGAAAGGACTGGGACGACTATGATTCTGCGGAGAGATTGCCCTGTGTGAAGATGTTTGCTTTCCTGGAGACTAGAGAAGCTGTGGCCAGCTGTAGGTTGAAAGGTCATCTAGGATTATGTGTTGCAGAACTGGAATTAGCGCCGAGCTGGTTCAGCTCGCCTCCACCATTGGTTTTGGAGCATGAGCAAACAGCAGCCTTTTTGGAAGGGATTACTGTGGAGCTCTTCTATAAGATGTATGCAACAGATGGGGAGTGTTCTCCTGAGGATGCAAAATGGGAAAACAACATACATGCAGGTCAAGATCATGCATATGAGGCTTTGCCGCCGATGGAGAGGATTGGTAGCATCATTGTTTATCCAACTCAAGACAAACTAAAACAATCTGCACTGAGGCTAGATGAGAACATCGTGATCCACTTACCGCTCAACCCTGTCAAGGAAGGTGACATAGTAACCTTTCATGTGTCCCTTACCGGTGACTCCCTAGCAGATCAGTTTACCTTAAGGTAAGTGTTGTTTTTTTAAATACTTTATGTATTCAAACAATCTAGCAAACAACAGGGGCTGAGTGCATCCCAGGTATAGAGCCATTGATTTCAGTGGGTGTTTGCCTGAGAAAGGACTTCAAGATTTGGCCTACCGCTTGGGAGAAAATTATAAGTGTTCTTTAAGCATCTGTGAGTATAATAGGATTTGGTACCTGGAAGCTGACTTTGAAGTCTGTGCCATTAATATTTGTATGACTTTCTTATAAAATGTGTTATTGATTATAACTAGTTTAACTGACTTTGCTTCTACTCATTATACCTCCTGTAGGCCAGCCAGAATGATTGACTATGGCTGTCCATTTTGCTAGAGAAATATTTATAATTGGCATTTCCCACTGCTTTGATGTAGCTTTAATCCAGCTACTTTTATAGAACCTATTATCACAGTATCTGAGCACCTCCGAAGTATTTATTTCTTGCTCCTCACAACACTCCTACAGGGTAGGGAAATGTTATCCCCATATTTTTTACAGATGGTGAACTGACACACAGAGATTAAGATTCAGTTCAGATTACGGGGGTGTGAAGAGTGGTGCACACCAAAGTGTTGCGTTGTAAATCCTTGCAGATGCTGTGGGCCAGAATTAAAAGGTTCCTAGTTTGCATTATCGTAGTCTGCAGTCCTTTTAGTTTGTGCCTGGAGCATCCACTAGGGGGAATTACAGTGCAGCACTTTGGTATGCAGTGCTATTTACATCCCCTGTAGTCTGAACTGTCTGGCAGTGTAGACTTGCCCAAGGTCACGCTGGAAATGCGTGGCAGAGCCAGGATTTGGAACCAGATTGTCTGAGTCCCAATTCAGTGTTTTAACAATAAGACCAACCATCCTTCCTCCCCTTAGTAGTATTTTATTTATTTTCAAGCTTAAATGATTGCTTGCTTGTGGCATGGCACGTTTCCACTGAACAGCAAAGGAGAAAATTGGAAAAAATTAACCCACCAAAAATATGTTTTTCTTTGTCTACCTCTTAAAATTGGAATCCGCTTCCTTGTTCTTGAATAGAAATGATTGGAAAACAGAAAATCTTTCTGTGAACATTTTAGTGGCAACTTCCCATCCCCCCATTTTTTTGGGGGGGGGGGGGGTGAAACGTTGTAATTCTTGAAATTTTCAAACAAGTTTTATTAGTGAATTTCAGTTTTATCTGAGAACTGTTGAGTTGCATAGTCCTGATTTCAGGCACTCTTAACCAGCATGAGGGTTAGTGCTGTGTATTTATTGCTATGCCTTTAACTGTTAGTGTTGGTTAAGAGCTACACATAAACACAACTCGGAGAAATAGGAGCAAGACTTGAGGGCTAGAAAGGCCAAGAGGTAATTGGAAAGTGTCATACTGAGAGAGTGTTAAACACTAGGGAAAAGAGGAGTTGCAATACACACGGGCAACTTAGACACATTTTTACTCCTCACTTTTAAGTCTAAAAAGGCGCGGGTGCTAGGTGACAGAAGCATACTATCCGTGACACAGATGCAAAGTGAATGAATAACAAACCTTATGCCAGCACCTTTCTTCTTCAAAGCACTTTGTCACGCTGTCTGGATTAGCTCACGACTGTGAGTGCCTACCTCAAGGCAGACTGTCAAAAACAGGGCAGACACCCAAACTGATGGTGTGTTCTATCATTTATATTTCACCAAGCCAGTAACACACGTGAACTCCTGGGTCACTATAACACTCTTCCCATGAAGTCACAGACGGTCCCCTTAGACTCTCCCGCCTATCTTGCCACCCAGACACTAGACTTAGTGATAAATGGTTGCTTACACCAAAAATCACACCATATTCAGGTTGCTTCCAGTCCCAAGAGACTTACCCCAGCTCAATTGGCATCCTAGATCTTACATTGAAGATAATGCTTGTATCCAATCCTGTAAAAAACTATATAAAGGTTTATTGAACTAGGAAAAAGAAATGAGTTATTTACAGATTAAAGCAAGTGAACATATTCTCACCAAATGAGTTCTCTAAATCCTCTGAGTCACAGAGTTGTAGTGATCTGCCAGTTCAAAGTGTCTTTCAGGGTGGACTCAGGAGATAACAACTTCGGATCTCTGGCTTCAATTTGGTGTCTCTAGTTCTGTCAGAGTTCCACCAGCAAAGAGATGGAAAATTTTCCTGTGACTTTTTGTTTTATTTCCTTCATTCAGCTTCCAAGCCCAAAGGATGAGCTTCCTTGCATGTAGCATTTCCAAGGTGTGATAGGGCCATTAACCAATCCTTTGTATTGCAATGTTCCTTGATGGTCCTTCACGGGGACGGGGATAGGAGATAAAGGGGGAGAGGACAATTCCCACGTCTGGGTTTGCAAGGTCAGACCAAACATTTTCAAAGTTATAAAGCAAAACTTACATATTTTCTTATGGCCTGGAATACTGACATTACAAGCGAGATTAATGCATTCAGTGACTTACGAGCAATTCATAGAGTCTAAATGCTAAATATATTCTTATAAAACTAATACCTAACAAACAGGTGGACTGGCCTGGTCTCCAGCTATGAGTTTTAGTTCTTAGCTTGTGTCTGCAGTCTTGGAAAGAGCTGGCACCTGGTGTACCAGCATCACATACTTTACAAACATGAATTAAACATTTAAACATAATGTAACATCCATATTATTATGAAACATGGATATTGCAGTCAGAATTAGTCAGTGCCTATTGTACAAACACAGTGAATGACTGTCCCATGTTGCTAGGGTAAAAATGTCTAATAGATATAAATTCTCATGCTTCAGGGCCTACAACAACGCTTATGCTTATGGTCAGGAAGAGACTTCCCATAAGAGCAAGTTATTCTGTAATTGTTCAGTTTTGGTTTTCTTGCATCTTCCTCTGATGCATACAGTACTGGTTAATCATCAGTGATGGAAACAGGATACTGGACTAGATGGACCAATGTCATGATGTTGGATGGCAGTTCCTATGTTTCCATGAATCTGCTCATACTATGGGAGATATGGAGGAACCGAATCAAAGAGATTTAAGTAATTTGCCCAAGATTGCAGTGGGAGTCCATGTTAGCACTGAGATTCTTGGATCTCAGTTTGGTATTCAGCCTAGAAGACCAAAGTGGAAACTCCCCAAGGAATTAGATAATTTTTTCACATCTTAGCTCATATTCAAAATCTTGTCTGGCAAGTCATTTCTTTCGTTATGTTTGTAAGTCAAAGAAACAGTGGGTGCTTTATTTCAGGAAGCAAAATGCTAAAGGTAAGAGTAAGAATGCAGATCTGTTACCTGCTCACTGATGCTGCTGGGTGGAAAGAGCAGAGGCAGTTGTTGCTCTGAGTGTTTCAAATGACATTCACTCTTTGCCTATGGAGAATTTATTCAACTAAAGTTTACACAGTTAGCAGGGAATTATGCTGAGGGAAATAAAATCACTATAGCTCCTACATCTAATTTATAGCAGTTTTCCTCTGTAGGCTCTCCCTGTTTTTCAGACCATTAGTAATGTCCATAAAAACCCAGAAGGTTATTATACCTAGAGTTTCTGTGTGTTTTCACCAGAGAAAAATATATTGAAGTGAAGGTTTGCCTTGGGGAAATATGTTTTTGCCCAGTATAACCGATTGTTTTAAATCGTGTCTGTTACAAGTGGAGTGTAATGTATTCCATTCTGGCTCATATGAGACTATAGATCAAAATCAAATCATTCTTAAGATTTTCACTGTGATGCAAACTTCATTGATATGACTGTATGCAAACAGAATGGATGTGTGCAATTTTATGTGCCTCTTTAGTGTATTTCATACACTGTTGTGCAGTGTTTTATTTTGTGCTGAATTTTGTACTAGTAAATACTGAATTTCAGTCCATAAAAAGAATCCGATTCTGCCTTTTTGGGTGAAATATTGGGATTTTAACCTAGCTCTCAAATTACAAAGCTTAACAGCTTCTTGGCCAATGGTGAGCAAAACAATAGTAATTTGGTGATGGACACTTTTTTTTTTTTTTTTTTTTTTTTTTTTCCCCCAACGGTATCAAGAAAGTGGTTCAGGGAATGTATCTGTATTAGAAAGCACTCAAAATGTATCCGTCATACCGAAACAGAATGTTAACCAATTCCAACCTGGAAAACTCAAACCTTTATTACCTTGCAAATGGCACCTAAATCTCTGTTGACGTTGTAGACTCAAGTTGCCAACCCAAGCTCCTTTATCGGCATGTACAAATTTTACGTTTTCCAATGAACGTGAACCATTAAGAAGTCACTGTTTGAAAGCCGGTCTCTGTGTGTCCAACAACAATTTCTTTTCCACACAGATTGCTCCTGGAACAACTATTCACTTTTTAAACCCCCTCCCATTTATTAATGCTAGCCCCCATCTTGAGTGGGATGCAACTGGAAAGTGAGCCGGAGAGAGACAACATACTGCTTTCAATCATTCACCAGTTAAATATTTTTTTTGTTCTTCTTTTATGTTATGGATGCTATGTCTGAGTAATAGGAATAACCTATGGCTTTGTAATAGTCCCTTAATAAACAGAATTTATGATTGATTAAAGGCTTTGACCATTAATCAGTCTCCGCAGACATTTATTGCTTTGTATACTGGAAAGCAGACTATGGAGTTTATGTCTGACTTGAAAGACAGGCAGATAGAGAGACGCACATCCACGCAAACTGCCAGAGTCGTTTGAACCCCAGAAAGCATAGAACTTTGGAAGTTAGTCTTGAACGTCATCCGTTAGCCCATTGCTTTGGATTCTGTAGCAAATTCTCTATGCAAAATGTTGCCGGTGTTGTGCCCGTTCCGTAGTGGTGAGGTGGACTTGTTCCATATCATTGGTGAGAATCTCCTCAGCGATGCACAATTGCATGCAATTCAGCTGCTGCAAAACTTCTACGTAGGAATAACTTTTAAATCAAGATTGAATTTGTTTTAAAAGGGATGCTGTAGTTCAAACGGGGATTATTTGGGGGTAAATTCTGTGACCTATATTACACAGGCGGTCGGACTAGATGATCACAACGCTCCCTTCTGGAGATTGTTAACATTAAGCAGTTTGGAGAACCCTACAAAGCTAGTACAAGAATTATAGGCCAAATTCTCTCTTCTGATGCATGTGATTCCTATGGATATTTACTAACATAAGTTTATGATAAATAATATCTATGGATTAGTATATAATAAATATATACAAAGTGAGAAAAAAAGGAAACTATGAAGGAGCAAGGGGGAAAAAATCTTTTTTTTTTTTTTAAACAAAAGGAATCTCCTGATATAAATGGAGAAGTTGTATAAAAATGAGAGGATAGAATGATTCTTACTTGACTGAAAAGACAGACGTCTCATCAAATAGATGCAGCCGGGGATGGTTTAACATTGCTTTTCTGGAGTGTACAGTTCTTTTAACACTAACTTGGGACAGTAAAGACATTTTGAAAGAAAAATGAAAATATTTTTGGGTCAAAGACGAGCATTTAGGGGAGTAATGGCTAATCCCTTCTTGGTTATGAGAAAAGAAGCCATGACTTTGTTTATAAAAACTTGCGGCGTATCGGTGCTATTTTCCAAGTCTCTTTTAATTGTGACTAAGAATATAGAAATAAAGCAAGGCTGAGGACTAACAAGTTCATGGCTAAAAATAGGGTTGTTAGCATACATTACATGTGCCTGATATGAATGACCCGTCGTTCTTTAATCCTCTGTCAGAATGGAAACCGAACCTGGAGATATTCCAATAATAAGGAAGGGACAGACATCATGTAATGAATCCTGTACTAGACAAATGAAACATGCAGTAGGTGGGATGTAATCATCACCAGGCTTAAGAGGAATGGCAGGAATATACAGAAGCTAAAAAACCTAGCAGCTATTTGGTGCCTAAGCAGCCTAAAGGAAAGGGATTAGACACCTTTTTTCTCTGCCGCACTCTGCATATTGCAGTAGTGAAAATTACTTTTTGATTTTGGATGAATTAGTACAAGGTGAAATACAGGAGTGTTAGCTTTTACTAATCACTCTCACTAGCAGAACTGATATGAAGAATTTATATTAATAAACATAAATCCATACAGATGAGGGTAAATGTCTGCCCACTAAGAGGAGAAAAATCACACAGGACATTAAAATAGACTTTACAAGACTTCTTTGTTAATAATGAAAGATCTGTAGAGACATGAATGGTAAGAGGCAGTCTCCTGCCAATAGCTGCCAAGAGCAAAAAAGGAAAAACAAAACAGGTTTTAGACCTTGAAATACATAGGAAACAAGAGAACACAGAATATTGGGAACATAGCACGGCTGAGTAGCGAGAACTTGCTGAACATGGCCTTCATCATTTAAAATGAAATCATTCTGAATCGCGTAGCAAGGCAGGAACAACTAAAATGACTACTTATTAAAGCCCAAGAAATAACGTTAGTATAAAAATCCAGCACACGTAGAGTGGGGGGTGGAGGGAAGGACCCATCTCAAATTAATCAGACAGTTCTCTATTGTGATAGACCCAGGCCAGTTGGGTACAGCAGAAGGCAGATATACTGGCCACTGGATTAACAGTTTTCTGTTCCCTGACTGACCAGAGCAGGGGCTGCTCCAGGCTAATGAGAACACCTGACTCCAATTAACCTGCGAAGAGTCAGGTGAGGGCATTAAGCTAATGTGACCACCTGAGTCTAATTAAGGCCCCGCAGATACTATAAAAAGGGCTCACTCCAGTCAGGCAGAGGAGAGCCAAGGAGCCAGAGGAGAGGAAGTGCGGCTGAAGTGCTGGTTAATGAAGACACCCTCAAGTTATTGATAAGGGAGCCCTAAGGTAAGGGTGAAGAAGGGAGAAGCAGGAGAGCTGTGGGGAAGTGGCCCAGGGAAATGTAGCAACTCTGGCAGTGAAAGGTTGGCTGCCAACAGCTGCTACCATTAGGGTCCCTGGGCCGGAACCCGGAGTAGGGGGCGGGCCTGGGTTCCCCCCAACCCACCACTACAGGAACACTTCCTTGGAGGGGAAGTCAGGCCCCTGTTAGGACAGGAGGCTAAACTGTTCTAAAACAAGCCCTAGGGACAACAGAGACTGTGGGAGTTCTCTCACCAACCTCCTTGCTGGCCTATGATGAAAAGGGCTCAGTAGACTGTAACCCTGGCCCTAGAGAGAGAAGGGCTACGTGGAGGGTCACAGAGAGCCACTGAGGCTAGCATATACCGCCTAGAAGTGCAGGACCCACGGGGACAAGGTCAGAGCTCTGCCACACTATTAACAAATAATCAAAAAATTAAATTCTTACCGGAGACCATTATGGCAGACATGGGAATACCTGAAAAAAATTCTAAAAAACTTAAGATACAGTCAATCAATATTGGCACAAACCCTATCCCGATGAGATACATGTGAGTGCACCTGCATGTGCATGCCACACAAAACAGCTACACCTCTACCCTGATATAATGCCACCCGATATAACACGAATTCGGATATAATGCAGTAAAGCAGCGCTCTGGGGTGGCGGGGCTGCACACTCCGGATCAAAGCAAGTTCGATATAACGCAGTTTCACCTATAACGTGGTAAGATTTTTTGGCTCCCAAGGACAGCATTATATCGGGGTAGAGGTGTATGTTAAAAGGACATTATTAAGGTTGGAAACTCAAGCCTTCAAAGATAGGAAATGCCAGGATTAAGGTTGACTGATGCCGTCTTTAATTGCATCATATGCTAGTTTTACACAGGACCACTGCCTTGTTCAGTGCACAGGATGGATGGTGCTCACTTAATGTAAAAAGAACAGGAGTACTTGTGGCACCTTAGAGACTAACAAATTTATTAGAGCATAAGCTTTCGTGGACTACAGCCCACTTCTTCGGATGCATTCTATATGCATCCGAAGAAGTGGGCTGTAGTCCACGAAAGCTTATGCTCTAATAAATTTGTTAGTCTCTAAGGTGCCACAAGTACTCCTGTTCTT